>NC_087204.1:109771437-109803107 GCF_015104395.2 Macrobrachium nipponense
CAGCTAAATAAGACTAACTTGCACAATAATCAAAAGTATTTGAAGTTACATATTGCTACGTCTATAGAACGCCTCGCCTTCCAGCAGAGTTTTAGTGATATTTAATTATAAAAGTAGCAGCCATGCCTCTCCTGAAGCGACTGTTGTTGGGAGAGTGGGTATGTCGTAGGGAAGATTTATTTCCGGTCTGACGGAAGCTTAGGGTAAGAGAGGCAAGTCACAAGAGTAGCTAGGCTTCGAGATGGATTTTAGGGACTTCTACAATAAGACCTATTTTCCCTTCCCAATTTGCTGGCGTTGTGTTTACCACCTTTCAGGCGATGCTCGAGGCAGTCTTTGGAAGCCCGTGATTCAAAAACAAAGAGTATCGCTCTCAGTCAACTGCAGTCGGTAGTCCAGGACGGATTGTCCACCCGGCCAGCCTCCCAAACTTAGGCCTACCCACGACATACTGGTGGACACGAACCCCAGACCTGAACCGAGGTCAGGCCGCATTCTTCTACAAGGATACACTGAATATGGCATAAAGGTACGTCTGAAAGTGTAAACTTCAACCCAGCACCTTTTACTACCATACAACTCTTGCTAAATTCATTTTCAATTCTCATTTTTACCCTTCTACATCAAAAGCCCTTTGTCCTCATCGGGCCACGTGCTCCCCTTTGTGACTTGTTAAAGACCAAGCTTTCGTGCATACCTCAGTGAACCATTCGAGTTTACCTTCCCCAATGTTAGATAATTAATCAGCCTTAATCAAAAGCAAGAAGTCATTTTTTCCTTTTATCTTGTTTAATCTGGGATTCTTTTCCAGATTCCATGAGTCACGTGCCGTCTCTCTGCCCGCAAGTGTGCATTACCCCAAGTGTATGAAAACCAGCTACAACAGCTCCAGTGGAGCCATCACTTACCTTTTCTCCAGCCCAGCACGGGCCTTTTTGTAAATAATAGCTTTAGTAACGAGCTGAGTTTTCTGGCGACCTTCCCTCTAAAGAAATTAATAATAACTATCAGTTTACGGTAAGTTAAAGCAATTCCCTCTTGAAATCCCTTAATTATTTCCGTTTACGTATCTAGCCTCTCTCAAGGCCCGCTATATACGTAAAATTGGCGAATCTTGCCTGGATTGAACCTAGCTGGCTTAAAAAAAGCTTGTAAATCACGTTATCCGTTGTAAAACGTAAACTGTAAATTATTTTTACAAAAAGCAAATCAAGCACACTTGCAGGGAAAGAAGACACACTGACTCACGGTAAGGTATTCCATTCATTAATATGATTATTCTATAACCAATGTTAGCTTAAGGTACGTTTAAGTATTTTTATTGTTGAAGTGGTCAAAGAGCGTATGGTAGAAATCTTATTATTGTAACGGCGAACGCGCCAGTGTTTATTTTTATCGGCGAGCAACAATTTGCCCCGCGAATTCTCTGTTATGTTGTGCTGTCCTCGTAGGAGCTCACACGAACACGTGTGCAGATAGATGCCAGAAGGACCAGATCAAACTAGGAAGTGCTTTGCCAGGGTTTATTGCTGTGTTTGAAAGCCTAGCTAGTTAGGAGTGTTTTACTAATAGTTACGGCAAAAGAAGTGTACAATTCTTTTGTCTGTGATATGTTAGGGTATTCATTTTTAACTTAGTTTTCATTCCAAGTGTTGGTAACCGCTTACCTCTCAGCTTAAATTCAGCTTAGTAAGCTTTCGCGCCTGCGCGGTCTCAACCAGCCTTCGTTTTCGCTCACAGCGGCAGCCATGTTTTTATCCCTTTCAGAATTATCTAAACCATTTAAGGCAAAGTAACGTAAGTCTCAAAGTTTTAACGTAAATATATCAATCTCGGTACTAGTATCTATCGTCCTGCCAGAGAAATTAACGTAATTCGCCTTGAATAAGAAAGTAGAATTTTGTGTTGTAAATTGCCTTCGCATTTACAGAGAATCAGCTGATTCGCCCGCGCTGGTCAGCTCTCCTCACGTGTTTCACCTCGCATCGCTCACTCGCGGGCGCTGAGCGAAGTTTCATTTCACTTCGCACTTAACGTAACCTCATTACATTGTTTGCTACATCGTTTTAAAATCCTTACCGTCATTTCACTGTTCACAGGCCTAGTAATCTTACATAAAGTTAACGTAAATCTCAAGTAGAGTAAATCACAAAGAATTGTTAACGTAAAACGCGTCTTTGTAAATTCATATTGAAACGCAAATCATTTCATAAGCGCAAGCCGCTAACATTAACGTAAACATCGTTCACCGCGAGCGCGTTATCATTTTCATAAAACGTTATCCAAAGCAATTCTTTCATTTCACGTTAACGTAAGTAAATCATTTAACGCAAGTTGCGTCATATTAAACTAACATTAGTAGTTCAATTCAAATATAAGGGAGTTTCATTCATATATCATTTTCCACCCTCTCCGAGAGAGAGAGAGAGAGAAAACCAGAACACAGTATTCACGAAGCCAAGAGTACTACATCTAACCATTAATTATAGCATGCAGAATTAACATTATTTTAAGTCTCTTGTGTCTTTCATTTACACAGCGTGATACGTACGCGCAGTGTCCATTGCAGCTTGCAAGATTTTATTTTTTATTTCATTTACCGAGTACTTCAGCGAGGGGCTGAGATTCCTAAATTTCCATTACCTGTCGTTGCCCGAGTGGTCTTTTCATTTTTCTTTTATCACAAAAGACTTGCGTATACCGCAGCACAATTCGCACAGTGTGCCACGCCAATTCATTACTTCCAGACAGGGAGTCGTTACCAGTTTAGGACTGGCCACCACCAGTGCACGTCAGGTCTTACCATTTTACAGTGCCACTAATTCTTGACACTGTCCATCGACTGCTGCTGAAGTACTCCCCCACCACCTTTTACTTTCTCTCCTCCACTATTACACTCTGCCATGAACAGTGCCATTTCACTTCAGTATATTTAAGTATACTGCATGTAATGTCCGGGACACCACCAGCACGATACCAGTGCTCCAAGGAACGCCTCCATAAATGCCATTGCACCTGTACAGGCTGTACAGGTAGCCATTAAACCTGTGTGTCCGTCCTTACGGAACGCCCTAATAACTAGTGTGTCTGTGTACAACGGGTCAGTGATCCTTCGGACCAATCAAGGGAACGCCTCCCGAAGTGCCATCGCACCTATACAGACGTACAGGTAGCCCTATACCTGCGTGTCCGTCCTTACGGAACGTCCAATTCATTAAAGTATCCGCCATTTTGGATCACTGAACAAGGAACGCCTCCTCATAAGTGCCGTGCACCTGTATTGGACCTACAGGTAGGCCATTCCAACGTCTCCCAAGTTGGGAACGCCCGTAAGTGTGACGTACGCCGCACACTTCCTTCGATTTTTTCACCTCATCAGAAGGTGCCATTCACAAGTGCCACGAGCACCCAGTCTTTTCATTTTTCATTACCACGTCGCAGAACACATTTCCAAGTGAGTGCTACTTCCACAGTAGGCACTCCTATTCCATCCATTTACCCTTCCTGGTCATTATTATCATTTTCACCCGAGCCTCTACTGCAGCCTAAGGGAAATGTCTTCCCCTCTCCCGCGACTTCTTTGCCAGAGAGCTAGAGAAGCTCGGAGCCCTCATAACTCTGGGCAAGGAGGCTGGTTACACTGGACCAGCACTTGACCAGTGGATAAAGACGCAGCAGGCTGCCGCACGCCTGCAAGAAAAGAAAGTAAGAGAAAACCAGAGACAAGCCAGAGAAGCAGAAAGGAAGGCAAGGGGGAAGAGGAGCGAAAGCATGAGCTCGCTCTCAAGGAGAAGGAACTCGAATCAAGCGGGAGAAGGCCCGTAAGGAGAGTATCTTAGCTCCAGCCACTCTGCCAGCTTCCAGCCCTGCACCCACTGTCTCCCTTAGTCCCGCCGTCTCTGGTCAGCCTGACATCCTTTCTATTTGTGAGCCTGGTCCTGATCCAGTGCCAGAGATAGAAATTCCTGCCCGCATCCTGCCAGCCTTTTACCTTTTTACCGACCTACCTCCTCCCTTTTGGAAGAGGTAAGCCCACCAGTTAACCCCGAAATTGCTTCCGAGGGTGATTCAACGGAGGTTCCCTTAACCTCCCACGTCACATCACTGCCAGAGAGGACTCTTCAACCTGTGCCAGAGCACACTGCCAGCCTTGGTGACTCCGCAGATTCGCACCTGTGGGGCCATCTCGGCCTTATCATCCAGTGCCACGGAAGAGGTTTCTGAAACAAGTTCTGCCGAGACTGTGGCCGCAAGGGTCACATGTCTGCCAACTACGGAGGGGTGCGCGAACCACAATATTCCTGCCGTCGCAATGGCCATTACTAATCCTTCTTCTCTAGGACCCCCAGCTAAGGGCCCTATAACCGTCGCACCCCTCCAAAGTCATTATCAGCCAAGCCACGTCAGAGCCTACGACGACTCTGGCGCTCAAGTCTCCCTGATACGGGAAGACAGAATTCCCCGAGGGGCTAACGTTGATAGACGTCGATTGATCACCATTGAAGGTATCAATCACATTAAACTGATCCTTCCGACCGTCCAATTGAGGGTCACCAGACCTCACTTCTCAAAAGAATGTACTCTTGCAGTTGCAAGCTACATCCCAGGAGGTTACGACCTCCTCCTAGGGCAAGACATGAAGTCTCCCTCACAATTCAAAAAGCCTAGGGGTCCTAACCCCATGTCAATTCACTCCAAAGCAAGGAGTCACCGAAATTCTACTTCCTCTAGGAAGTACATCCACCACAGTCTCCCCCGTTACCAAGGAGGGAGATTGACCATCACAGTTCCGTTGCAAGACCTGTAACGTAATAGGGGCACTCCACAAATTGGCCTAGGTGCCCTAGCAAGTTATGTGCAGCGGACACTGTCCAAGTCCCCACTAGGCTTAGCCTTCCAAAAGAGACAGGACCCTCTGTCTCCCATAACCAAGGGCACGCTGAGAGGTATTGCACCTCCGGTACCCGCCACAGGTTCCAGTCGACCTCAACTCTCTGCCAGTACCACCTGGCAGCACTGAGCAGTGCCAAGCTCCGTCCAGCCTGGACGTAGAGCCACCACCGAACTTGACCTCTGCGCCTGGCCCCGAGCTAGCGCCGGCGCCTAACCTTATCAAGGATCCTCCTACAGGAGATCCTCCAACAGGCATGGAGCTTACCACAGCCCATGGCCAATCACTAGTCCCTTCTTCTTCATCCTTACCTCTGTCGCCCGAGGATGAACCTCCCCGGCAGACCTTACCTTTTGTACCTCCTCTGGAAAACCAGGAACTGCCCGACCAGGAGTCAGCCTGGAGTTTTCCCCTCACGACGGTTGTCGCAGCAGCCGGAGTGAGGGCCTCCCCTGCAGTAGGTTCCACCTCTACGACGGTTGCTGCAGAGGACCGAAGTAGGGTGTTCTCCTGAAAATCCTTCAGGCTACCGCTGCCTCAGCTCCTGCCGGCGTTTCTGGCCTTTCCCCAGAGTCTGTGCCTCTGTCTACTCCTAGGACTGGTATAGCCAGGTCCTGGAGGAATAAGAAGAAGAAGAAGAAGGGACGTAACCAATCATTAACATATTAACAAAAAGAGCCACATGCTCTCCTTGACCCCTGTGCCCGAGGTACAGGGTCGCATTCAATTGCAGAGTGATCCTGGCACCTACCCAGAGAAGGTAGCCAGCCTGATCTCTGCCAGTAGAAACTAACCCTCTAACCCTAGAAATTGTGATCTAACACTCATGTAAATGTCATAATTACCTCATTGCATTTCCCTCCTGGTCAATTAACCACTCATCATCCCACGCATCATTACCTCTCATTATGTATTTTAACAATTCCGTCGCTGAACTGCTGCTGTGCGTACCACACTCTGGAATGATTGCGTCTCATTTTTTAACTGTATTGAGTAGGTTAGGCTAATGAGTTAGTACCAGGGCATTAGGTTTAGTAGCAAAGTAGGATTTCAAGTAACCTTATCTAGGGGTAGAGTAGACTGTCGTCACAAGACAACCCGTAGTTATTACTTAGGCTAGATTACATCACTACATTAAGTTAGTACACTTAGCATCTTTGCCTATAAGTTAGGTAGGCCATTGTAGTCAGCCGTATCGCTGCTCAAAAAACTTCAAGTTAGAGTAGGAGAACTGGGTAGTCGAGGCGATCAACTTATTTAAGCCAAGACCTTCACGCCCGAAAGGGAGTGAATGCCTTCTTAACAGGGGGAGCTGCTACGTCTATAGAACGCCTCGCCTTCCAGCAGAGTTTTAGTGATATTTAATTATAAAAGTAGCAGCCATGCCTTCTCCGAAGACGACTGTTGTTGGGAGAGTGGGTATGTCGTAGGGAAGATATTTCCGGTCTGACGGAAGCTTAGGGTAAGAGAGGCAAGTCACAAGAGTAGCTAGGCTTCGAGATGGATTTTAGGGACTTCTACAATAAGACCTATTTTCCTTCCCAATTTGCTGGCGTTGTGTTTACCACCTTTCAGGCGATGCTCGAGGCAGTCTTTGGAAGCCCCGTGATTCAAAAACAAAGAGTATCGCTCTCAGTCAACTGCAGGTCGGTAGTCCAGGACGGATGTCCACCCGGCCAGCCTCCCAAACTTAGGCCTACCCACGACGTACTGGTGGACACGAACCCCAGACCTGAACCGAGGTCAGGCCGCATTCTCACAGGAGGTACACTGAATATGGCATAAAGGTACGTCTGAAAGTGTAAAACTTCAACCCAGCACCTTTTACTACCATACAACTCTTGCTAAATTCCATTTTCAATTCTCATTTTACCCCTTCTACATCAAAAGCCCTTTGTCCTCATCGGGCCGGGTACGTGCTCCCCTTTGTGACTTGTTAAAGACCAAGCTTTCGTGCATACCTCAGTGAACCATTCGAGTTTACCTTCCCCAATGTTAGAGAATTAATCAGCCTTAATCAAAGCAAGAAGTCATTTTTCCTTTTATCTTGTTTAATCTGGGATTCTTTTCCAGATTCCATGAGTCACGTGCCGTCTCTCTGCCCGCAAGTGTGCATTACCCCAAGTGTATGAAAACCAGCTACAACAGCTCCAGTGGAGCCATCACTTACCTTTTCTCCAGCCCAGCACGGGCCTTTTTGTAAATAAATAGCTTTAAGTAACGAGCTGAGTTTTCTGGCGACCTTCCCTCTAAAGAAATTAATAATAACTATCAGTTTACGGTAAGTTAAAGCAATTCCCTCTTGAAATCCCTTAATTATTTCCGTTACGTATCTAGCCTCTCTCAGGCCCGCGATATACGTAAAATTGGCGAATCTTGCCTGGATTGAACCTAGCTTGCTTAAAAAAAGCTTGTAAATCGCGTTATCCGTTGTAAAACGTAAACTGTAAATTATTTTACAAAAAGCAAATCAAGCACACTTGCAGGGAAAGAAGACACACTGACTCACGGTAAGGTATTCCATTCATTAATATGATTATTCTATAACCAATGTTAGCTTAAGGTACGTTTAAGTATTTTTATTGTTGAAGTGGTCAAAAGAGCGTAGGTAGAAATCTTATTATTGTAACGGCGAACGCGCCAGTGTTTTATTTTATCGGCGAGCAAACAATTTGCCCCCGCGAATTCTCTGTTATGTTGTGCTGTCCTCGTAGGAGCTCACACGAACACGTGTGCAGATAGATGCCAGAAAGGACCAGATCAAACTAGGAAGTGCTTTGCCAGGGTTTATTGCTGTGTTTGAAAGCCTAGCTAGTTAGGAGTGCTTTACTAATAGTTACGGCAAAAGAAGTGTACAATTCTTTTGTCTGTGATATGTTAGGGTATTCATTTTTAACTTAGTTTTCATTCCAAGTGTTGGTAACCGCTTACCTCTCAGCTTAAATTCAGCTTAAAGCTTTCGCGCCTGCGCGGTCTCAACCAGCCTTCGTTTTCGCTCACAGCGGCAGCCATGTTTTTATCCCTTTCAGAATTATCTAAACCATTTAAGCAAAGTAACGTAAGTCTCAAGTTTTAAGTAATAATATCAATCTCGGTACTAGTATCTATCGTCCTGCCAGAGAAATTAACGGTAATTCGCCTTGAATAAGAAGTAGAATTTTGTGTTTGTAAATTGCCTTCGCATTTACAGAGAATCAGCTGATTCGCCCGCGCTGGTCAGCTCTCCTCACGTGTTTCACCTCTCGCATCGCTCACTCGCGCGCTGAGCGAAGTTTCATTTCACTTCGCCATCTTAACGTAACCTCATTACAATTGTTTGCTAACATCGTTTTAAAATCCTTACCGTCATTTCACTGTTCAACAGGGACCTAGTAATCTTACATAAAGTTAACGTAAATCTCAAGTAGAGTAAATCACAAGAATTGTTAACGTAAAACGCGTCTTTGTAAAATTCATATGAAACGCAAATCATTTCATAAGCGCAAGCCGCTAACATTAACGTAAACATCGTTCACCGCGAGCGCGTTATCATTTTCATAAAACGTTATCCAAAGCAATTCTTTCATTTCACGTTAACGTAAGTAAATCATTTAACGCAAGTTGCGTCATATTAAACTAACATTAGTAGTTCAATTCAAATATAAGGGAGTTCATTCATATATCATTTTCCACCCTCTCCGAGAGAGAGAGAGAGAGAGAGAGAGAGAGAGAACCAGAACACAGTATTCACGAAGCCAAGAGTACTACATCTAACCATTAATTATAGCATGCAGAATTAACATTATTTTAGTCTCTTGTGTCTTTCATTTACACAGCGTGATACGTACGCGCATGTGTCCATTGCAGCTTGCAAGCATTTATTTATTTCATTTACCGAGTACTTCAGCGAGGGGCTGAGCATTCCTAAAATTTCCATTACCTGTCGTTGCCCGAGTGGTCTTTTCATTTTCTTTTATCACAAAAGACTTGCGTATACCGCAAGCACAATTCGCACAGTGTGCCCACGCCAATTCATTACTTCCAGGACAGGGCAAGTCGTTACCAGTTTAGGACTGGCCACCACCAGTGCACGTTCAGGTCTTACCATTTTACAGTGCCACTAATTCTTTGACACTGTCCATCGACTGGCTGCTGAAGTACTCCCACCTTTTACTTTCTCTCCTCCACTATTACACTCTGCCATGAGCAGTGCCATTTCACTTCAGTATATTTAAGTATACTGCATGTAATGTCCCGGGACACACCAGCACGATACCAGTGCTCCAAGGAACGCCTCCATAAATGCCATTGCACCTGTACAGGCTGTACAGGTAGCCATTAAACCTGCGTGTCCGTCCTTACGGAAACGCCCAATAATAACTAGTGTGTCCGTGTACAAGGGTCAGTGATCCTTCGGACCAATCAAGGGAACGCCTCCCGAAGTGCCATCGCACCTGTACAGACGTACAGGTAGCCATTCTACCTGCGTGTCCGTCCTTACAGGAACGTCCAATCAATTCAAATTAAAGTATCCGCCATTTTGGTTTTGGATCACTGAACCAAGGAACGCCTCTCATAAGTGCCGTGCACCTGTATTGGACCTACAGGTAGGCCATTCCAACGTCTCCCAAGTTGGGAACGCCCGTAAGTGTGACGTACGCCGCACACTTCCTTCGATTTTTTTTCACCTCATCAGAAGGTGCCATTCACAAAGTGCCACCGAGCACCCAGTCTTTTCATTTTTCATTACCACGTTCGCAGAACACATTTGCCAAGTGAGTGCTACTTTCCACAGTAGGCACTCCTATTCCATCCATTTACCCTTCCTGGTCATTATTATCATTTTCACCCGAGCCTCTACTGCAGCCTAAGGGAAATGTCTTCCCCTGCTTCCCGCGACTTCTTTGCCAGAGAGCTAGAGAAGCTCGGAGCCCTCATAACTCTGGGCAAGGAGGCTGGTTACACTGGACCAGCACTTGACCAGTGGATAAAGACGCAGCAGGCTGCCGCACGCCTGCAAGAAAAGAAAGTAAGAGAAAACCAGAGACAAGCCAGAGAAGCAGAAAGGAAGGCAAGGGAAGAGGAGCGAAAGCATGAGCTCGCTCTCAAGGAGAAGGAACTCGAAATCAAGCGGGAGAAGGCCCGTAAGGAGAGTATCTTAGCTCCAGCCACTCTGCCAGCTTCCAGCCCTGCACCCACTGTCTCCCTTAGTCCCGCCGTCTCTGGTCAGCCTGACATCCTTCTATTTGTGAGCCTGGTCCTGATCCAGTGCCAGAGATAGAAATTCCTGCCGCATCCTGCCAGCCTTTTACCTTTTTACCGCCCTACCTCCTCCCTTTTGGAAGAGGTAAGCCCACCAGTTAACCCCGAAATTGCTTCCGAGGGTGATTCAACGAGGTTCCCTTAACCTCCCCACGTCACATCACTGCCAGAGAGGACTCTTCACCTGTGCCAGAGCACACTGCCAGCCTTGGTGACTCCGCAGATTCGCAACCTGTGGGGCCATCTCGGCCTTATCATCCAGTGCCACGGAAGAGGTTCTGAAACAAGTTCTGCCGAGACTGTGGCCGCAAGGGTCACATGTCTGCCAACTACGGAGGGGTGCGCGAACCACAATATTCCTGCCGTCGCAATGGCCATTACTAATCCTTCTTCTCTAGGACCCCCAGCTAAGGGCCCTATAACCGTCGCACCCTCCAAAGTCATTATCAGCCAAGCAACGTCAGAGCCTACGACGACTCTGGCGCTCAAGTCTCCTGATACGGGAAGACAGAATTCCCCGAGGGGCTAACGTTGATAGACGTCGATTGATCACCATTGAAGGTATCAATCACATTAAACTGATCCTTCCGACCGTCCAATTGAGGGTCACCAGACACTCTTCTCCAAAAGAATGTACTCTTGCAGTTGGCAAGCTACATCCCAGGAGGTTACGACCTCCTCCTAGGGCAAGACATGAAGTCTCCCTCACAATTCAAAAAGCCTAGGGGTCCTAACCCCATGTCAATTTCCACTCCAAAGCAAGGAGTCACCGAAATTCCTACTTCCTCTAGGAAGTACATCCACCAACAGTCTCCCCCGTTACCAAGGAGGGAGATTGACCATTCACAGTTCCGTTGCAAGACCTGTAACGTAATAGGGCACTCCACAAATTGGCCTAGGTGCCCTACAAGTTATGTGCAGCGGACACTGTCCAGTCCCACTAGGCTTAGCCTTCCAAAAGAGACAGGACCCTCTGTCTCCCATAACCAAGGGCACGCTGAGAGGTATTGCACCTCCGGTACCCGCCACAGGTCCAGTCGACCTCAACTCTCTGCCAGTACCACCTGGCAGCACTGAGCAGTGCCAAGCTCCGTCCAGCCTGGACGTAGAGCCACCACCGAACTTGACCTCTGCGCCTGGCCCCGAGCTAGCGCCGGCGCCTAACCTTATCAAGGATCCTCCTACAGGAGATCCTCCAAACAGGCATGGAGCTTACCACAGCCCATGGCCAATCACTAGTTCCTTCTTCTTCCATCCTTACCTCTGTCGCCCGAGGATGAACCTCCGGCAGACCTTACCTTTGTACCTCCTCTGGAAAACCAGGAACTGCCGACCAGGAGTCAGCCTGGAGCCCCTTTTCCCCTCACGACGGTTGTCGCAGCAGCCGGAGTGAGGGCCTCCCTGCAGTAGGTTCCACCTCTACGACGGTTGCTGCAGAGACCGAAGTAGGGTGTTCTCCTGAAATCCTTCAGGCTACCGCTGCCTCAGCTCCTGCCGGCGTTTCTGCCTTTCCCCAGAGTCTGTGCCTCTGTCTACTCCTAGGACTGGTATAGCCAGGTCCTGGAGGAATAAGAAGAAGAAGAAGAAGGGACGTAACCAATCATTAACATATTAACAAAAAGAGCCACATGCTCTCCTTGACCCCTGTGCCCGAGGTACAGGGTCGCATTCAATTGCAGAGTGATCCTGGCACTACCCAGAGAAGGTAGCCAGCCTGATCTCTGCCAGTAGAACTAACCCTCTAACCCCTAGAAATTGTGATACTAACACTCATGTAAATGTCATAATTACCTCATTGCATTTCCCTCCTGGTCAATTAACACTCATCATCCCCACACGCATCATTACCTCTCATTATGTATTTTAACAATTCCGTCGCTGAACTGCTGCTGTGCGTACCACACTCTGGAATGATTGCGTCTTCATTTAACTGTATTGAGTAGGTTAGGCTAATGAGTTAGTACCAGGGCATTAGGTTAGTAGCAAGTAGGATTTTCAAGTAACCTTATCTAGGGGTAGAGTAGACTGTCGTCACAAGACAACCCGTAGTTATTACTTAGGCTAGATTACATCACTACATTAAGTTAGTACACTTAGCATCTTTGCCTATAAAGTTAGGTAGGCCATTGTAGTCAGCCGTATCGCTGCTCAAAAACTTCAAGTTAGAGTAGGAGAACTGGGTAGTCGAGGCGATCAACTTATTTAAGCCAAGACCTTCACGCCCGCAAAGGGAGTGAATGCCTTCTTAACAGGGGAGCTGCTACGTCTATAGAACGCCTCGCCTTCCCAGCAGAGTTTTAGTGATATTTAATTATAAAGTAGCAGCCATGCCTTCTCCTGAAGCGACTGTTGTTGGGAGAGTTGGGTATGTCGTAGGGAAGATATTTCCGGTCTGACGGAAGCTTAGGGTAAGAGAGGCAAGTCACAAGAGTAGCTAGGCTTCGAGATGGATTTTAGGGACTTCTACAATAAGACCTATTTCCTTCCCAATTTGCTGGCGTTGTGTTTACCACCTTTCAGGCGATGCTCGAGGCAGTCTTGGAAGCCCCGTGATTCAAAAAACAAAGAGTATCGATCTCAGTCAACTGCAGTCGGTAGTCCAGGACGGATGTCCACCCGGCCAGCCTCCCAAACTTAGGCCTACCCACGACGTACTGGTGGACACGAACCCCAGACCTGAACCGAGGTCAGGCCGCATTCTTCTACAAGGATACACTGAATATGGCATAAAGGTACGTCTGAAAGTGTAAACTTTCAAACCCAGCACCTTTTACTACCATACAACTCTTGCTAAATTCATTTTCAACAAATTCTCATTTTTACCCCTTCTACATCAAAAGCCCTTTGTCCTCATCGGCAACGTGCTCCCCTTTGACTTGTTAAAGACCAAGCTTTCGTGCATACCTCAGTGAACCATTCGAGTTTACCTTCCCCAATGTTAGAGAATTAATCAGCCTTAATCAAAGCAAGAAGTCATTTTTCCTTTTATCTTGTTTAATCTGGGATTCTTTTCCAGATTCCATGAGTCACGTGCCGTCTCTCTGCCCGCAAGTGTGCATTACCCCAAGTGTATGAAAACCAGCTACAACAGCTCCAGTGGAGCCATCACTTACCTTTTCTCCAGCCCAGCACGGGCCTTTTTGTAAATAAATAGCTTTAAGTAACGAGCTGAGTTTTCTGGCGACCTTCCCTCTAAAGAAATTAATAATAACTATCAGTTTACGGTAAGTTAAAAGCAATTCCCTCTTGAAATCCTTAATTATTTCCGTTTACGTATCTAGCCTCTCTCAAGGCCCGCTATATACGTAAAATTGGCGAATCTTGCCTGGATTGAACCTAGCTTGCTTAGCTTGTAAATCGCGTTATCCGTTGTAAACGTAAACTGTAAATTATTTTTACAAAAGCAAATCAAGCACACTTGCAGGGAAAGAAGACACACTGACTCACGGTAAGGTATTCCATTCATTAATATGATTATTCTATAACCAATGTTAGCTTAAGGTACGTTTAAGTATTTTTATTGTTGAAGTGGTCAAAAGAGCGTAGGTAGAAATCTTATTATTGTAACGGCGAACGCGCCAGTGTTTTATTTTATCGGCGAGCAAACACTTTGCCCCGCGAATTCTCTGTTATGTTGTGCTGTCCTAGTAGGAGCTCACACGAACACGTGTGCAGATAGATGCCAGAAAGGAACCAGATCAAACTAGGAAGTGCTTTGCCAGGGTTTATTGCTGTGTTTGAAAAGCCTAGCTAGTTAGGAGTGCTTTACTAATAGTTAGGCAAAGAAGTGTACAATTCTTTTGTCTGTGATATGTTAGGGTATTCATTTTTAACTTAGTTTTCATTCCAAGTGTTGGCAACCGCTTACCTCTCAGCTTAAATTCAGCTTAAAGCTTTCGCGCCTGCGCGGTCTCAACCAGCCTTCGTTTTCGCTCACAGCGGCAGCCATGTTTTTTATCCCTTTCAGAATTATCTAAACCATTTAAGCAAAGTAACGTAAGTCTCAAAGTTTTAACGTAAATAATATCAATCTCGGTACTAGTATCTATCGTCCTGCCAGAGAAATTAACGTAATTCGCCTTGAATAAGAAAGTAGAATTTTGTGTTGTAAATTGCCTTCGCATTTACAGAGAATCAGCTGATTCGCCCGCGCTGGTCAGCTCTCCTCACGTGTTTCACCTCGCATCGCTCACTCGCGCGCTGAGCGAAGTTTCATTTCACTTCGCACTTAACGTAACCTCATTACAATTGTTTGCTAACATCGTTTTAAAATCCTTACCGTCATTTCACTGTTCACAGGGACCTAGTAATCTTACATAAAGTTAACGTAAATCTCAAGTAGAGTAAATCACAAGAATTGTTAACGTAAACGCGTCTTGTAAAAATTCATATTGAAACGCAAATCATTTCATAAGCGCAAGCCGCTAACATTAACGTAAACATCGTTCACCGCGAGCGCGTTATCATTTTCATAAAACGTTATCCAAAGCAATTCTTTCATTTCACGTTAACGTAAGTAAATCATTTAACGCAAGTTGCGTCATATTAAACTAACATTAGTAGTTCAATTCAAATATAAGGGAGTTCATTCATATATCATTTTCCACCCTCTCCTTCCGAGAGAGAGAGAGAGAGAGAGAGAGAGAGAAAAACCAGAACACAGTATTCACGAAGCCAAGAGTACTACATCTAACCATTAATTATAGCATGCAGAATTAACATTATTTTAGTCTCTTGTGTCTTTCATTTACACAGCGTGATACGTACGCGCATGTGTCCATTGCAGCTTGCAAGCATTTATTTATTTCATTTACCGAGTACTTCAGCGAGGGGCTGAGCATTCCTAAAATTTCCATTACCTGTCGTTGCCCGAGTGGTCTTTTCATTTCTTTTATCACAAAAGACTTGCGTATTACCGCAAGCACAATTCGCACAGTGTGCCACGCCAATTCCATTACTTCCAGACAGGGAAGTCGTTACCAGTTTAGGGACTGGCCACCACCAGTGCACGTCAGGTCTTACCATTTTACAGTGCCAAAATAATTCTTGACACTGTCCATCGACTGGCTGTGAAGTACTCCCAACTTTTACTTTCTCTCCTCCACTATTTACACTCTGCCATGAGCAGTGCCATTTCACTTCAGTATATTTAAGTATACTGCATGTAATGTCGGGACACACCAGCACGATACCAGTGCTCCAAGGAACGCCTCCATAAATGCCATTGCACCTGTACAGGCTGTACAGGTAGCCATTAAATAAACCTGCGTGTCCGTCCTTACGGAACGCCCTAATAACTAGTGTGTCCGTGTACAAGGGTCAGTGATCCTTCGGACCAATCAAGGGAACGCTCCCGAAGTGCCCATCGCACCTATACAGACGTACAGGTAGCCCTTATACCTGCGTGTCCGTCCTTACGGAACGTCCAATTCAGTTAAAGTATCGCCATTTTGGATCACTGACCAAGGAACGCCTCCTCATAAGTGCCGTTCACCTGTATTGACCTACAGTAGCCAATTCCAACGTCTCCCAAGTTGGGAACGCCCGTAAGTGACGTACGCCGCACACTTCCTTCGATTTTTTCACCTCATCAGAAGGTGCCATTCACAAAGTGCCACGAGCACCCAGTCTTTTCATTTTTCATTACCACGTCGCAGAACACATTCCAATGAGTGCTACTTTCCACGTAGGCACTCCTATTCCATCCATTTACCCTTCCTGGTCATTATTATCATTTTCACCCGAGCCTCTACTGCAGCCTAAGGGAAATGTCTTCCCCTGCTTCCCGCGACTTCTTTGCCAGAGAGCTAGAGAAGCTCGGAGCCCTCATAACTCTGGGCAAGGAGGCTGGTTACACTGGACCAGCACTGACCAGTGGATAAAGACGCAGCAGGCTGCCGCACGCCTGCAAGAAAAGAAAGTAAGAGAAAACCAGAGACAAGCCAGAGAAGCAGAAAGGAAGGCAAGGGAAGAGGAGTCGAAAAGCATGAGCTCGCTCTCAAGGAGAAGGAACTCGAAATCAAGCGGGAGGAAGGCCCGTAATGGAGAGTATCTTAGCTCAGCCACTCTGCCAGCTTCCAGCCCTGCACCCACTGTCTCCCTTAGTCCCGCCGTCTCTGGTCAGCCTGACATCCTTTCTATTTGTGAGCCTGGTCCTGATCCAGTGCCAAGAGATAGAAATTCCTGCCGCATCCTGCCAGCCTTTTACCTTTTTACGCCTACCTCCTCCCTTTTGGAAGAGGTAAGCCCACCAGTTAACCCCGAAATTGCTTCCGAGGGTGATTCAACGGAGGTTCCCTTAACCTCCCCACGTCACATCACTGCCAGAGAGGACTCTTCACCTGTGCCAGAGCACACTGCCAGCCTTGGTGACTCCGCAGATTCGCAACCTGTGGGGCCATCTCGGCCTTATCAGCCAGTGCCACGGAAGAGGTCTGAAACAAGTTCTGCCGAGACTGTGGCCGCAAGGGTCACAATGTCTGCCAACTACGGATGGGGTGCGCGAAAACCGCAATATTCCTGCCGTCGCAATGGCCATTACTAATCCTTCTTCTCTAGGACCCCAGCTAAGGGCCCTATAACCGTCGCACCCCTCCAAAGTCATTATCAGCAAGAAGCCACGTCAGAGCCTACGACGACTCTGGCGCTCAAGTCTCCCTGATACGGGAAGACAGAATTCCCCGAGGGGCTAACGTTGATAGACGTCGATTGATCACCATTGAAGGTATCAATCACATTAAACTGATCCTTCCGACCGTCCAATTGAGGGTCACCAGACCTCACTTCTCCAAAGAATGTACTCTTGCAGTTGCAAGCTACATCCCAGGAGGTTACGACCTCCTCCTAGGGCAAGACATGAAGTCTCCCTCACAATTCAAAAAGCCTAGGGGTCCTAACCCCACCCCATGTCAATTCACTCCAAAGCAAGGAGTCACCGAAAAAAATTCTACTTCCTCTAGGAAGTACATCCACCAACAGTCTCCCCCGTTACCAAGGAGGGAGATTGACCATTCACAGTTCCGTTGCAAGACCTGTAACGTAATAGGGCACTCCACAAATTGGCCTAGGTGCCCTAGCAAGTTATGTGCAGCGGACACTGTCCAAGTCCCACTAGGCTTAGCCTTCCAAAAGAGACAGGACCCTCTGTCTCCCATAACCAAGGGCACGCTGAGAGTATTGCACCTCCGGTACCCGCCACAGGTCCAGTCGACCTCCCCAACTCTCTGCCAGTACCACCTGGCAGCACTGAGCAGTGCAAGCTCCGTCCAGCCTGGACGTAGAGCCACCACCGAACTTGACCTCTGCGCCTGGCCCCGAGCTAGCGCGGCGCCTAACCTTATCAAGGATCCTCCTACAGGAGATCCTCCAACAGGCATGGAGCTTACCACAGCCCATGGCCAATCACTAGTTCCTTCTTCTTCTTCATCCTTACCTCTGTCGCCCGAGGATGAACCTCCGGCAGACCTTACCTTTGTACCTCCTCTGGAAAACCAGGAACTGCCCGACCAGGAGTCAGCCTGGAGTTTTCCCCTCACGACGGTTGTCGCAGCAGCCGGAGTGAGGGCCTCCCCTGCAGTAGGTTCCACCTCTACGACGGTTGCTGCAGAGACCGAAGTAGGGTGTTCTCCTGAAATCCTTCAGGCTACGCTGGCCTCAGGCCTTCTCAGGCCTCTGGCCCCGGCGTTTCTGGCCGCCTTTCCCCCAGAGTCCCTGTTGGCCTCTGTCTTACTTCCTAGGACTGGTATAAGCCCATGGTCCTGGAGGAATAAGAAGAAGAAGAAGAAGGGACGTAACCAATCATTAACATATTAACAAAAAGAGCCACATGCTCTCCTTGACCCCTGTGCCCGAGGTACAGTGTCGCATTCAATTGCAGAGTGATCCTGGCACCTACCCAGAGAAGGTAGCCAGCCTGATCTCTGCCAGTAGAACTAACCCTCTAACCCCTAGAAATTGTGATACTAACACTCATGTAAATGTCATAATTACCTCATTGCATTTCCCTCCTGGTCAATTAACCACTCATCATCCCCACGCATCATTACCTCTCATTATGTATTTTAACAATTCCGTCGCTGAACTGCTGCTGTGCGTACCACACTCTGGAATGATTGCGTCTTCATTTAACTGTATTGAGTAGGTTAGGCTAATGAGTTAGTACCAGGGCATTAGGTTAGTAGCAAGTAGGATTTTCAAGTAACCTTATCTAGGGGTAGAGTAGACTGTCGTCACAAGACAACCCGTAGTTATTACTTAGGCTAGATTACATCACTACATTAAGTTAGTACACTTAGCATCTTTGCCTATAAGTTAGGTAGGCCATTGTAGTCAGCCGTATCGCTGCTCAAAAAACTTCAAGTTAGAGTAGGAGAACTGGGTAGTCGAGGCGATCAACTTATTTAAGCCAAGACCTTCACGCCCGAAAGGGAGTGAATGCCTTCTTAACAGGGGGAGCTGCTACGTCTATAGAACGCCTCGCCTTCCCAGCAGAGTTTTAGTGATATTTAATTATAAAAGTAGCAGCCATGCCTTCTCCTGAAGCGACTGTTGTTGGGAGAGTGGGTATTGTGTAGGGAAGATATTTCCGGTCTGACGGAAGCTTAGGGTAAGAGAGGCAAGTCACAAGAGTAGCTAGGCTTCGAGATGGATTTTAGGGACTTCTACAATAAGACCTATTTTCCTTCCCAATTTGCTGGCGTTGTGTTTACCACCTTTTCAGGCGATGCTCGAGGCAGTCTTTTGGAAGCCCGTGATTCAAAAAACACGAGTATCGCTCTCAGTCAACTGCAGTCGGTAGTCCAGGACGGATTGTCCACCACCCGGCCAGCCTCCCAAACTTAGGCCTACCCACGACGTACTGGTGGACACGAATCCCCAGACCTGAAACCGAGGTCAGGCCGCATTCTTCTACAAGGATACACTGAATATGGCATAAACGGTACGTCTGAAAGTGTAAACTTCAACCCAGCACCTTTTACTACCATACGACTCTTGCTAAATTCATTTTCAATTCTCATTTTTACCCCTTCTACATCAAAAGCCTTTGTCCTCATCGGGCCACGTGCTCCCCTTTGTGACTTGTTAAAGACCAAGCTTCGTGCATACCTCAGTGAACCATTCGAGTTTACCTTCCCCAATGTTAGAGAATTAATCAGCCTTAATCAAAGCAAGAAGTCATTTTTCCTTTTATCTTGTTTAATCTGGGATTCTTTTCCAGAATTCCATGAGTCACGTGCCGTCTCTCTGCCCGCAAGTGTGCATTACCCCAAGTGTATGAAAACCAGCTACACAGCTCCAGTGGAGCCATCACTTACCTTTTCTCCAGCCCAGCACAGGCCTTTTTGTAAATAAATAGCTTTAAGTAACGAGCTGAGTTTTCTGGCGACCTTCCCTCTAAAGAAATTAATAATAACTATCAGTTTACGGTAAGTTAAAGCAATTCCCTCTTGAAATCCCTTAATTATTTCCGTTTACGTATCTAGCCTCTCTCAAGGCCCGCTATATACGTAAAAATATATAAAGCATTTCTACGTCAGATTTGATGACACAGCAGCAGCATATGACATATTTCATGTTTTTGCCGTCTGATTTGACATAAAAATGTAAATATTTGTGGAAATTGAAGTATCATGGTTATAATCATGATCAGACTTCAATTTAGGCACCATATTGACATTTTGATACCCAAACTTTACGTCAAAAAGTTGGAATATGTCGGGGGGGAAAACAGGCTATGTGAGACCTTCAAAATGTTAGAAGTTATTGCAGTCAAACCCGTATTGAAAAGGATTAAGTCAAATTTATATATAGATACATCTGAAAATGTGGTTGAATTAGCCTTATCAATTAATACTTATAAAATAATATTGTCAGCACTCAAAGTCAAGGATTCTGTCAGGAAACGAAGTCAATGTCAGCTGGCTAACACGTTAAAGATATTTTTATCTTAAGGTACCGTCTTTCCTTATTTGTTTTCCAAGTTTTTATACGAAGTTTAATTATACTAAAACATTCGTTTTCTAATAAGAATGCGTGAGAGAAACCCTTCAAGACTAGCAATCTTGCCGACAACGGAAAGCACAATGCCAAAATGTGCGTCTACATCCCGCAAGAGTTTTCCACGAGTCACCATAGAGGAACTGGACTTTGGACTTTTTTGTGGGGGGGAGGGGCGGCGGGAGACTGTTATAACTTCGGGACGAAATTCTGGTGGTTTAAGTCTAAAGGTTTTCACGTCATGTTCCATAAGACACTACCAGTCAACCAAATATTTCCCTACGTACGAAACTACAGCTATGAAAGTGAACGTAAGTCTAGGCTTGTCTTGGTGATATAGCCTTGCCACGCCCATCTTAGGCTTACGGTACTTTACGTCATTCTTGACATTTAGGAGTCTAACATATCGTCCCTTGGAACATAGAAAACTGGTAGGGACTATCTTGAAAAGCTCGAGGGAAGATTTACGAGACTACTTCCCATCTGAACAATCAGCTGTCAGCTATGAAACTTAATTATTAAGCCCATTTGGGTCGGCTTCAAAGTTAGTAACCGACTGGTTTCATTACCTCCAGCTGAGGGTGCTCTCTCTCCTTCGGGGCATTGCAATCTGGCTCAGAGGAGGGAAAAAAATTCTATCATGAGTAACCTACCCTCAGAGGAGGGAAAATGTTTTTTTTTTTTTTTTTTTTCTATCATGATAACCTACCTTATGTTTGAAATTAATTTTTATGGGTTTGAAAAAAAAGGTCCGATTATCTCTTGGTTTTTATTTCCTTTCTACATCATTGACCTGCACTGTTTGTACATGAATACAAATCTATTTCTGGCCTTCTATTTATAAAGCTAGTTCTGAATACTTGGTCATAGCTTTAATCTGTTTAACACTAAATTTACCGTGCTGCACATCTAGTTTCTGGCCGTATCTTTCATTATGCTGGCTCTGAATTACTGTGTATCTATTTTTGGCCTTAACTTTATGCTGGATCTGAACACTTTAATACCAGCAACTTTAATCTGTTCGTTATCCTTCTACAAATTAGTTTATCTTTTGTCATGGACAGACATCTCTGTAGTATAGATTGTGGACCTTACGTCTTTGAACATGGTATATATCTTCTCATTTTAGCTAATTTACATGATAATCCAATTAGTGATTTTTTTACTCTTATTTATACAGTGAAACACTGCCAAAACTATAAATGAAACGAGACAGACGTGCAAACCGTTTCAAAAATTGCATTAAAGCCGTAAGCATCAAAAATACCCTTTTCTGCCGTCTGGGCAACAAACAAACAACAAAAATTATCGACACTAAACCTTCACCAAAGCGAAACCCATCTATCATGTATTAACGTAATTGGCATTGCTTTTGCTTTATTTTTATCAATCAGCCTTGTTACGCTTTTTTTGTTATATTTTGTTGTATATAAAATTAGCGTAAGGAAATTAGTTTTTAAGGTTTTAGTTTTAAGCTTTACTTTGGTCTCGGCTGAGCGTCAAGCGAACTGCTTGTTAAACCTCCTCCCCGCTTGTTAAATGTTTGTGAGCATCTTATTAATGCTAGTTATTTTGTTTTGTTTATCTTTTGAGTGGTTGGTGAAAAGGACACCAGTGAGGATATTGGAGGGGCGCGACTTTTTCCCGACAACAGTTCGGGCTCGCTATTCTCCCCGCATGGTTGTGCAGCTGGCATATTTTTCTTAATCGCCCTTCGAAGGATTTGTCGTCGTTAGTATTGAAGGCGCAGGGGCATTTCTGCCATCTGCGGTGACTTACCCCCTTACTGTGTGTACTTTCCTGCGGGCTCTGATATCGGCGCTGGATCCCGACAGAGTGGACGTGGGAGGGACATCACTGTGTTTGCCTACGACGTCCTTTCTGAGCTGCAGCGGTGGGGGCATTGAGGACCCGTGAAGGTGCAAGTAGGGCGGTTGCTACCAGGTAGGGAATTTCCCTTGTTTTGATTTGATCGGGAGCACGACAGACTCCTTCCCCATGGTATTGGTGACCTGTGTAGCTGCACGCCCTTCAGATAGCTGAGTATTGGCCTGATACGTGGCATTCAGTGGATATAAGAGATCACGGCTCCCTCTGTATTTCAGCCTACAGCAAGGCAACTGTTTAGCCTGAATCGTTTGGGCATCCATTCATCCCTTATCACATCCAGCCCTTATTCAGTGTGAGGAGCTCTTCCTGAGTATTATTTTCGTTATTTACTTTCGTATAGTGAGTCGTTTGAGACTGTTGGCATTTCTTATTGCCGCTTTGTATTTATATATATATATATGCCAGTATTTTTGTATATCTTGTCACGAGTGATGCTGTAATTTTCGTTATTTCTTGTGGGTATTATATATCTATTAATATGTTTGATATTTTTTATATTTAAGATTTAGTTTATATAAGGTAGGTAGGAGAATTAAGTTTTCCCCCTGTTGGTCTCATACTTCTTTCCTCTCTGTTTAGTTATAGGTATTGGTTTATATTTATGTTGATGTTGGGCCCACCCTTTTGCTAATTTATGCAGTATATTTCTCTATTTTCTGTCTAGGTTAGTGTTAGTGATTAGGAACTCCTAAGGGAGTAGCAAGGACTAAGTTGTATCCTGTATAGTCACAAGGCTGACTTTATTGTTCTTTTTGCTTTGTTTGTTAATAAATATTGTTGAGTTTCCTGTGTGTTTCTGTCTCCGCTGACTGAATTTATCTGGATACTTGGTAAGATCACTGTCCTCTCTATTCTTGTGCAAAAGAACTTGCACCCCGGCCCAACAAGGGTCGTAACATATTTGGCGACCGTGACAGGATAGAGAGCTCGGGGTATTCGGTATTTTGGTCAGTGGAGCGACACTCAGGTGGACGCTTCAGTATTTGTTACTGTTTGACAGTGTTGCCTTCCCCCCTGAATTATTTGTGTTAAAATGGAAGAGTTTATTTTTGACCCAGCTGAGTTTTTTGGGTCGGCTGATTGTCTTAAGCACTTACCAGTGTTAAACAAAAAACAAAATTTAATTGAATGTGCTAAGTGGTTGGGTGTTCCGCTGAAGTCAGTGGATACTAAGAAGGAAATATTGGTGGCGGTTAGGGATAAGGTCAACCAGGACTTGGCAGAGGCTGAGCATTTAGTTAGTGATAGGGAGAGTGATATTGGTGAAGGGAGTATAAATGATTTGGAAGAGGATAGTGTAAGTGTGAGAGCTGGCCTAACCCTGTTCGAGGATCCTCCTCGTACAGGTACCATTTATAAGGGTCCTGCAAACTTAATTAATGTATCAAATAATCCATTCTTGCCCCCCCCCCCTAATTCTGTGCCAGTTGAACCCCTGGCCCCTGTTAATGCTTTGGGTGACTCCAAGGAGGAGGTGGAATACAAGTTAATATGCAAAAGAATTGAGTTAAGGAAGATTGAATTTGAGGAGAACGAGCGGGCAAGGCGACACGAGTTGGAGATGGGCTAACCTTAATTTGCAGATGGCAAGGTTTACAGGGGACCAATATGGCCAGTTCCCCTAAAGTCAATTTTCAGGATAGGTTCAATCTAGGTGCGGCACTTAAATTAGTGCCTGTATTTGACGAACAAAATGTTCCAGAGTTCTTCAAGGCATTTGAGCGTGTGGCCACCCGATTGTCCTGGCCCACAGAGATGTGGACGGTTCTAATCCAATGTAGGTTAGTGGGCAAGGCAATTCGGGTATACAATGCCTTGGAGGAGGAGTAGACCCCGGGACTACCAAAAAGTAAAAAGCTTGATTTTGAAAGATATGACCTGGTCCTGAGGCCTACCGCCTCAGATTTCGGAACTATATGAAACACTCTGCACAGTCCTTCGTAGATTTGCACGTGTCAAGGAGGAACAGTTCGACGACTGCTGAAAAGTCGTCAGGTAGTGACTTTTGCTGCGTTACGTGAACTGATGCTCCTTGAGGAGTTTAAGAAGGCCTGCAGCAGGGAGTTTTAAGGGTCCACCTTGAGGAGGTAAAGGCCATGAAAGTGAGTAGTGCCGCTCAATTAGCAGATGAGTTTGTGTTGACTCACCGTTCAGGTAGTGGTAGTTTTAATTATAAGGTCTTGAATAACCCCTCATCTCGCTCCCATAGTGGTGGTAGGAGAGTTGAACCCCCTTGTTGACTCCCAAATATCTCTAAGAATATTAATGTTAAAATAATTCCTTTTCATGTGGTAGGGATATGGGTAGAGTCCAAGGAGGTCTCCTCCCCCTAGAGTTTTTGTCAATAGAGACTTCCCAAATGGGGAAATAACAGGATCAATAATAATGGAAACAGAGGGATCAGGGCCGTAGAGGAACATGTTTCTGGTATAATAAGCCAGGGCATTTCCAAAGCCAGTGTAATGCTCGTAGGCGGTACCTAGAGCGTAATAATCAAAGTCCTGTAGCATTAGTTAATGATAGGTCCAAACGTTAGAAGTAGTAGTTCTGTAGACAGATCTGTAGTAGATAGTGGTAGTTTAGGAAATAGTAGTAGTTCTGATGCTCCAATCCTCCCAATTGTGACTTAAGTATGACAAATACGTATGGCCTGGAAAATTGATTTTTGACTTGTGTTGTCCAGGTGAAGTTTTTTAGGGACACCGGTTCTGCCCGGTCGTTGGTCATGAAGAGGGCACTGAATGGTTTGAGAAATATACTGGAAATTTTGTATATGGGAGGTTTCCCAGACTCTATTGTGTCGGCTCCTTTGGTTAATGTCCGCATGTCTTTTCCAGGTATGATCGCATCACTGAGTTGGCTGTGGTGGATAGTCTACCTATCCCGGGTATGATGGTATCCTGGGAAATGATATGCTGGATAGTGAAGGACGGGAGGTTTTCCCTTTATTATCTGTAAATGCTAGTCCCGTGGCTGTAATTACTCGGTCTGCAGCAAAAGCTGTTAGTTTACTTGATGTGGATAATGATGATGACTTAATGTTAAGTAGTGTAGAGTTAGATGTAGTAAGGCCCGGGTCAGTAGAGAGTAATGGTAATGATACTGTTAGTTAATGATATGAAACTTGATGGAATAGAGCTGCTTTATTAAAGCTCAAAAAGATGAGTTTAATTTTGACTTGGGCGATGTTGAGGATCTGACTAAACCTAGGTTTGGAGTTGTAAGGGGCTTATTATATAGGTTTTAGTCGTCCCGCATCTGATAATTTGAATAAAAACTGGTAGAGTGGAACAGATTGTGGTACCTTCTCAATTCAGAAATTCTATTTTGGAATTAGCTCATACCAATTTTTTTTCAGGTCATTTGGGTGTGTAAAAACTTTCCACAGCTTGGCTAGGTATTTTTTGGTGGCCCGGAATTAAATTGAGTGTGAAGCAGTTTATCAGAGAATGTGAAACTTGTCAGGTTATGGGTAAACCTAATCAGGGGATCCCTAAAGCCCCGCTGCATCCATACCTGCCATAGGTGAACCATTTTCTGAGTTAGTAATTGATGTTGTAGGTCCCTTACCTAAGACTAAAACAGGTTACGTATATTTATTAACTATCATGGATAGAGCCTCTCGTTTCCTGAAGCTATACCTATGAGGCGTATTACTTCCAAAGTTGTTTTCGAAAAACTCATTGATTTCTTTTTCCAGGTATGGTCTCCCTCGTGTATTCAGACCGACTGCGGGGACGAATTTTCACGAGTAAGGTATTTAGGGGTAAGTGTGCTGAACTGCCATTCAGCACATTACCAGCGTACCTTATCACCCAGAGAGTCAAGGTGTGGTGGAAAGATTTCACCAAACTCTCAAGTCTGTCCTGAAGAAACATTGTTATGATAATGGTAGTGATTGGGACAAAGCCCTCCCTTTTGCCCTCTTTGCTATCAGGAGCCACCCTAACTCTTCTACTGGAGTGGCTCCTTTGAGTTGGTATTTGGGCACAAGGTTCGCGGTCCATTGGAGATTGTTTTTGAAATGCTCGAATCGAACCGGGAAGGGTGAAATAAAAGTTGGAAGGTTGTGAAGACTTGAAGGGTAAATGATTAGTGCTTGGAAATTTGCCAGGGAAAATTTGGAACGGTCCCCAGTCAGTAATGAAAGGTAATTTTGACAAAAAGGTAAAGGTACGTTCATTTGAAACCTGGGGAGCTAGTGCTGGTGTTGAGTATGGACCCAGATAGTTTTCTAGAACCAAGATAATAAGGGCCCTTGGAAGGTTCTGAGGAAACTGTCAGAGTTTAACTATGAAATTGAGGCCCCCGGTTCAAGCCGTAAGTGTAGAGTATTTCACATAACAGGCTGAAACCTTATCATGGTAAGCAAGGTGATCCATTAGCCGATCGTGTACGAGCCTGTGTCTGTGGTGGTGGATGTGCCTCCAGAGGACTCAGATGGTTAGGGTGTCAGGTTCCTTCAGATTGCATTGGGTGAAAATATGCAAAAATTTGGAAATGTTGCAAAGTAGTTTAGATCATTTAGATGTTGACAAACGGAAGGATGTGCTTAACTTAATTTATTCCTTTCAGATCTTTTTCAGGATGCTCCAGGTAGAACAAATATTTTTAAATCATGACGTTGATGTAGGTGGTGCTTCCCCAGTGAAGCAAAGTCCTTACCGGCTGAATCCAGTAAAATTGGATTTGGTCAGTAAGGAGATAGAGTACTGTTGAAGCATGACCTTATTCAACCATCTGTGAGTCCCTGGTTGTCCTATTGTGTTAGTAAAAAAGCAGACGGTAAGTTCCGCATGTGCGTGGACTACCGCAAAGTGAACAAAAATACTAAAATGGTTTATTCTTTTTCCACTTCCTCGTATTGATGATTGTTTGGATCGGATTGGTTCTGCCAAATTTATTACTAAGCTGGATCTTTTGAAAGGTTATTGGCAGGTTCCATTATCCGATCGAGCTCGTGAGATATCAGCATTTGTCACTCCATTTGGCCTATACGAGTGTAAGGTTATGCCATTTGGAATGAAGAATGCAGCTTGTACTTTTCAGAGGCTCATGAATAGGGTAATTTGTGGTTTGGAAGGAACGGAAATTTATATTGATGACTTGGTGGTATATAGTAATGACTGGGATACCCACATGCTAAGGTTACGTAAGGTTTTTGAAGTCTTAGGTCTGCAGGACTAGTTGTTAATTTGGCTAAGTGCGAGTTGGGCCAGGCCAAGGTTTGTTATTTGGGTCACGAGGTTGGTTTGGGTCAGGTGGCTCCGAAACAAGCTAACCTCGAGGCTATTATTAATTTGAAAAGGCCAAGTAATGTAGAGAGTAAGAAGGGTGCTGGGCATGACGGGTTATTACCGCCGTTTCGTGCATTAATTACTCAGATCTTGCTCAACCTCTTACTACTTTATTAGAAAAAGGGAAAAGGTTCTTGTGGTCTGATCGGTGTGAAGAATCTTTTTAATAAACTTAAATCTGTGCTAATTACTAACCCTATTTTGACTTCCCCAGATTTTTCAGAAACCTTTTATATCGCGGTAGATGCCAGTGATGTCGGGATTGGAGGGGTCCTTTCCAATGGAAGGAAGACGGTGTTCATCCTGTATCTTACTATAGTAAAGAAGCTTCTTGCAGCGGTAAGGCGTTACTCCACCATTGAAAAGGAAGCTCTTTCTTTGGTCCGCGCTCTTAACCATTTCAAACCTTATGTGACGAATTTTTCTTTTCCGGTTGAGATTTGGACGGACCACAATCCTTTGGTTTTCATCGAGCGGATGAAGGGAGCCAACCAGAGGATTTTGCGTTGGGCCCTATTTCTGCAGGAATTCAACCTTATTATTAAACACGTAAAAGGGACAGACAATAAAATTCCTGACGCCCTTTCTAGGACTTAGTGTGCTTGCCTGATCCTTCTCGTACGCTGCCCTGCTCGTTTCTCCAATTAGGTTGTATAAAAAAAATTACTTTTGAATGTAGTATAGTTTAAGTAATATTTCAAGAGTTGTTTTGTAGATTTAGTAAGTTTCTGTAAGGTTTCTGTGAGTGGTATACACTCTTATATGTTATAATGGTTCATGATTCCTAATGAATGATTGATTTGTCCCGGTATACTAAGAATTTTGATTTGATTTATTTATATGACTTTTTGAACTATATTGTTGGTGTGTTGTAGGTTAAGGTGTATGCCTGTGTGTGTCTAAGTTTATTTAGGTTAAGCTAGGTAAGATGGTTTCCTTAGATTTGAGGATTTGTGACTGTATGATCCTGTTTAAATTATTGGTATTGTTAGTTATGTCTGTCTTTTGCCATGCTTTGACTTTGGGTTCAGAGTATGGTATTATCATTGGAGCTTTAAAATAATGGTAAGCTATAAAAAGCGTTTGTTTTTGTATTCTCTCGTGGTATTTTCTATTGTTGATATTTTAACACAATTGGTTTCAGGTTTATTGTTCTATTATTGTATGTTTGCCTGTTATTGGTGTCTTTATTGTTCTTTCATTACAGGTTTGTTTATACCACAGTAGTAAAAAAAAAAATTATTTTTGCTGAAAAATTCTTTTTTTTCTTCGGGGAGGAAGGTATCATGTATTAACGTAATTGGCATTGCTTTTGCTTTATTTTTATCTCAGCCTTGTTACTGCTTTTTGTTATATTTTGTTGTATATAAAATTAGCGTAAGGAAATTAGTTTTTAAGGTTTTAGTTTTAAGCTTTACTTTGGTCTCGGCTGAGCGTCAAGCGAACTGCTTGTTAAACCTCCTCCCCGCTTGTTAAATGTTTGTGAGCATCTTATTAATGCTAGTTTTTTTGTTTTGTTTATCTTTTGAGTGGTTGGTGAAAAGGACACCAGTGAGGATATTGGAGGCCGCGACTTTTTCCCGACAACAGTTCGGGCTCGCTATTCTCCCAGCATGGTTGTGCAGCTGGCATATTTTTCTTAATCGCCTTCGAAGGATTTGTGTCGTTAGTTAGTATTGAAGGCGCAGGGGCATTTCTGCCATCTGCGGTGACTTACCCCCTTACTGGTGTGTGCTTTCCTGCGGGCTCTGATATCGGCGCTGGATCCCGACAGAGTGGACGTGGGAGGACATCACTGTGTTTGCCTAACGACGTCCTTCTGAGCTGCAGCGGTGGGGGCATTGAGGCCCGTGAAGGTGCAAGTAGGGCGGTTGCTACCAGGTAGGGAATTTCCCTTGTGTTTTGGTCGGGAGCACGACAGACTCCTTCCCCATGGTATTGGTGACCTGTGTAGCTGCACGCCCTTCAGATAGCTGAGTATTGGCCTGATACGTGGCATTCAGTGGATATAAGAGATCACGGCTCCCTCTGTATTTCAGCCTACAGCAAGGCAACTGTTTAGCCTGAATCGTTTGGGCATCCATTCATCCCTTATCACATCCAGCCCTTATTCAGTGTGAGGAGCTCTTCCCGAGTATTATTTTCGTTATTTACTTTCGTATAGTGAGTCGTTCGAGACTGTTGGCATTTCTTATTGCCGCTTTGTATTTATATATATATATGCCAGTATTTTTGTATATCTTGTCACGAGTGATGCTGTAATTTTCGTTATTTCTTGTGGGTATTATATATCTATTAATATGTTTGATATTTTTGTATTTAAGATTTAGTTTATATAAGGTAGGTAGGAGAATTAAGTTTTCCCCCTGTTGGTCTCATACTTCTTTCCTCTCTGTTTAGTTATAGGTATTGGTTTATATTTATGTTGATGTTGGGCCCATTTTGCTAATTTATGCAGTATATTTCTCTATTTTCTGTCTAGGGTTTAGTGTTAGTGATTAGGAACTCCTAAGGGAGTAGCAAGGACTAAGTTGTGTCCTGTATAGTCACAAGGGCTGATTTATTGTTCTTTTGCTTTGTTTGTTATAAATATGTTGAGTTTTCCTGTGTGTCTCCGCTGACTGAATTTATCTGGAAACTTGGTAATGATCACTGTCCTCTCTATTCTTGTGCAAAAGAACTTGCACCCCGGCCCAACGAGGGTCGTAACACCATCCATTACCACAAGACAAGCAAGTGTGTTGTTCAAATCAAGAGATCGAAAGTTTCATCTGTGACTCAGCCTGTGGTCGACAAGTGTACTTCAGCTAGGAAGAACTGAGTAACTAACAATACTGGTGCTGACAAATGGAACACATCTGAAGCATACAAACAAGTGCTGGACAGAAAGCGTGCGGTAGCTACCATTGCAAACCACTCAAAATAGTTCAAGTATACAAGCTTTGTTAAAGACCAGACAGGCATATGGTGTTATCATTGTCACATAAAAAATTGCAGTTTTAATCAATACTGTATAGGAACAGCTTTAAACAAACAATATCTTCCAAGAATGAGTTTTGCTCTTGGAAACAACCTTGGTATGAGCCAATTAAACAAAACTGTTGTTAACATAAGTAACATCTGAAGCATACAAAAAGCAGCATTCGAGAACAAACTAGACAAAAACTTCTTAAAAAAAACATTGTAATTCAAAGGAGGTATATATTCCAGTCTACGTAAGATTAGACGGACCAGCAATGTCAGACATAATGATAGGCACCAGTACACCTAAAAGATGCAGTTTCAATCCATGCCGTGTAAGGAAGGTTTTCTCAAAAAATGGCCAGCGAATGTGTTTTACTCTGTGAAACCTCCTCTTTTTCGAAGCAGAATCTTTCCACCACAGCATTAAGTTGGCTATGTCGGTAAGATAACTGTAAAACAATCCTGACATGTGAACTATATTAATTCATGTTCCAATAGCATCTAAAAGGTTTGAACTAGAAAAAATTATCTGCAGCCAGAAGCAAGGACTTTCCTACTGGACTTGACATTTCACAGGGTAAAGCAATGAACCCAAACCTGCAGCAAAGTGTAATTAACAAACCCGTTATGTAGTGCAAATATCGAGCCTTTGGCAAGACCAATGATGAATTGGGTCCAGCATCATATAAGGTTAAAACCAGGTTCCCCATCAATATTTTTGCATAGAACTCAAAGTTCTAGCAGAAGGCACAAAATATAGAATAGTTGTTGAAAGATTAAATGTCTTCGAGAGGAGGAAGATTGTACGGACCCACAGATCTCTGAGACAATGTTACGGCCTCTGAGGGAGGTCCACTTCAGGTTCGATATGAAATAATAAAAAAAAAAAACTTATCAACACAAACAAGCTGAAAACTGGGTATATAATAGAAAGAAACACTAACACAACAAAGGTTTATTTACAAGCTTACTAACAAAGGTAAATGCAGAATGGTATCCTCCTATTTACATAATAGATAGAATCTTACACTGCGTGAACTGGGGGAAACAGTGAGGTAATAAGAATACTTGCTAAACAGTTTGGCACTTCGAAGAGGTGGCTCCATGAAAGTAGATCTGCGATTGGAGACGTCCTCTTGACTCCGTATTGCAGAAACTAATCTTCTTGTAAGGCAGGAATTCTCCCCTTTTCTTCTCCGAAGTCTGCTCAACGTAGAGATAAACACGGTAGACCACACTGAAGACGACTAGACCAATATCCAACCAAACTCTCGAGCAACTTTTCTTCTTGATTGATGCTTCGTCGGTTCCTTCGTCTCTAGTTTTCTCTCTGACGATCACTGCTGCTGATCTCTCATGATAATCGATGGTGGCTCTTACTAACTGGTGAT
>NC_087204.1:109803607-109847023 GCF_015104395.2 Macrobrachium nipponense
GGTAGTCAATCAAACCAGGGGAGAGAGACGTAACCGACCGTGCATCTCCGAGACCTAGCTGATACTGAGCTGCTATCAGGCAGTTCAATACGCAGTAGCTCTCGGTGACTCGTCATCCTGAGTTGCCATGTAATCCCTTCCACGAAGGAATGCGTTCAGCTAGAACCATCGAGCATAAAGAATACGCTCGAGCAATTATATTTAAACGAAACGGACTTTCGGTAAAACACAAAAGCTGATTTGGTGTTGTCGTGACAATACCAAGTATCTAAAATCGAAAACTGATAACTGCTGGGAGGTTGCAGGCAACCCCGAGTTGCAGTTCAATTAAGATACAATTCGTCTCAGTCACAAACCGTAGAGTTAACTACGGTATGCGCCTACCCCCCGGACAATTCAACTGTTAAAAGAAGTCATGTCGAGAGGGTAATATACGTAGTATATTTGTAGGTTCTGTAAAATGACCTCCATCCTAAATTCTTTTCCCCTCGAGGAATGAGAATAAGGATTGGAGATCGACCGCCTTCGTTCTCTAGTCAAGAGAGTGAAGGAGAAGTCTTTCCCAAAGGAAAGCTTCAATGGTGAACAGAATACCGAAGACGATAGTTCAAGCCAAACTAGAAGTTCCCGTCCGTTCTTCTCTATTCCAGGTTAATCGCCTACTGTGAGATACTCTTCTTTCAGCAGCAGTCTTCTTCCAAATGCTAGAAATTACAGGAATTTGAGCATAAGCGAGGTTCCCGATTATCGTGTAACAATTATCGGGGATTCTCGCTCACTTTGGACCGTGGTCTCGCCTAAGTGTTTGGAGATCGTAAAAAACTCGAACACTCTGAGTGCGCTAGAAATTCCGCAGAATTCTAAGCACTCTGCGAAACCTCCACCGAATTCGTCAAACGATATCGGCTGGTGGTCCTCTCAATTCCCGTAGAAATCGAGAAAGGGGCAGGATCCCTCCTCAAAGACCGGGGCTTATGTCAGATAGGACCCGAAGGTCCCCCCGGTAGCGCAGTCCCTAACGTGGGATCTTACAGAGATCTCTGTAGGATCCCTCCCCTTTTCCTCGTAGCCGTAAGGGAGAGAAGGGAATGGGGGAGGAATGGGATACTGGCTCGCCTTCCCAGCGGAACTAGCAGTTGGAGAAGAAAAGGAGCAGCCATCGCCTTACGGCGATGGCCTCTCAGAGTCTGGGAAAACGTATCGTCAGGAGAAAACGTTTTCCCGAGGAGGGTTACGAACTCATACTGTAGGTAAGGGTCTGCCGCCACTGTGAACGTCGTCTGGGTGGGGCTGATCGACACCTGACAGGAGAGAGCCGATACCGTCTCCGACTCATTCCAGTCCTCGTCGAGGTCGAAACCTCTCAGGAGGACCGAAGGGGTATTCAAATACGGTGTCCGAAGACACGTAGAAATGCCTCTGTCACAGTAGAGGATGTGGAAGTAGCTTGTTCGACCGGCCAGAACTGAGAGAGCCTTTTTGTCCGGAGACGAGAGACTACCTGGTTCAACACAGTCAGCAAGCTCCGATCGCGGCAGACCCACCGTCGATTTGGGTTCCCTCTCGGGCCCCAAAACGACTCGAGCCGAGACGTGGCTCTGCTGGTGGGAGCGGCGATCCTTCCCCGAGGTCGTTGTGCTGACGAATCAGCGCCATAACCTCGGCAAAGTTCCTCTGGATCTCGGAAGTCACAGCATCTTGCAGAGTAGGACCGTTAAGCCCTTCGAACAAGAGCATATTACGAGAACCTTCCTCCTAAGAAGGGGGAACAGCGACAGCCCTCTCGGTCTCCTCCAGCCACTTGCGCATACGTCCTGGCCGGTCCAAGAAACGTGCCTGGCACGTAGGGCGTCGTGGTGGGATCATGAGGGGCGCACCCCTCACGATCACTCCTCAATACCTCGCTCCTCCCGGTGTAACCAGAGGAGGTTGAAGGTACGGGAGAGGCAGACCTGACGCTCCCTCCTCGCTCGCTGGCAGAACCAGCAGGCTTGGAGGGCTGCAGGCGATCGTCAACCCGCGTGGTGGCGATCGAGCTGCAGGCCTGATCGAACGTCTCGCTGTGGAGAACGGCTGGACTGAGCACGCGGCCCCGATCTCGAGTGTCAGAAGAGCTGGTGCTGGTTGCCGTACCCGATCGCTCTCTGTGAGAGCGACGGTCAGGCGACCTGCAGGCTCCACTGTCACGGTGAGACCGGTGCTTGTCCTCACGGCAGGTCACCGTCACTGGTTCCAGCCGTGGCTGGCACCGGCGAAAGGGGGGACCTCTTCCCAGCCTCAGCCCGTGGCCGGTCGTGGACTGTCACGTCAGCCCGGGGGGTAGCCAGCTGGTCGCCGCGAGAGCGAGAGCTGGTCTGGTTGAGTCGCGTGAGCGGCTGTCACCAGTTCTTTCGCTCATTGCCGTGAACCTGACGCTGAGCGAGCTCAGAGGTCTGGTTCCTGGCTGCACGGTCGCTGGTAGGCGACCGTACACTCGGTACCTCCCGCGAACGAGAGGCCGAGACGGACCCTGATGCAGTGGCAGAACCACTGACACCAGGCGAGGAAGTACCGGTGTTAGCCGGTACCCCTCTGGTCCCCGTAGTCTTCTTCCTTGCGGAAAGAAGAGACGGGCCCCGCTCCCGAAGGAGCAGGAGGACCAGCGGAAGGAACCCTCCCGTCCCACCGAGGTGAGACGGGTCCCGAGAAGCTCCCGAGGGAGACTTCTTAGGAGGGAGGAGGCAACCTCCTTCTTGCCTCGGCTGTGAAGCCTTAGAAGTCGAAGGGGAAGAGGCGGCAGCCGACGACGATGAAGAAGATGAAGACGACGACGACGACACCTTCCTCAGGACAGACGTAAGATCTGCCATCCAGGGCAGGAGCCGGGGCTGCTGTAGCCGAAGCCACAGGGCCCGGACGCACCTGTACAGACAGACCAAAGTCTGGGGTAGTACACACGAACAGGGACGACGTCAGCAGGTATGGGCATCTCAGGAACAGCAGGCACAGCCAGCCACAGCATCGGCCAGGGACAGCCAGCGCAGCAACGGCCAGGGACAGCCAGCGCAGCAACTGCATGGACAGTCAGCACAGTGAATCCGCCAGGTACGGCAGGGCAAGCACCCGGAAAACACAGGAGGTTGGATAGCAAGCAGCCAGCAACATCCTGGTACCGGCGGCAGGTCAGGGGCGAGCTCTAGGGCAGCGGAAGTGTGGTCGCGGCAGCGCGGCAACCACGAGCGGCGGCGGCACGACCCCTCTCGGTACGGCGAACGGCACTTCACAGCGGCTGTAGGCAAGACTGTTACCACGTGAGGCGAGTACACCAGGTGAGGAGGGACGTCGTCACCTGGAGTCGATATCGTTGTCGTGATCACCACTCCATGGGTGACCGCAGCAGGCCCAGACATAGAACTGCAGCCCCTGGACAATAGGCACGCCCTGCAAATCGAAGGACGCCCATACCTCCCACCTGGTCCACCCTCGTGGCAGTAGCACCTGCAGATCATAACAGGTAGTTTGTGATTAGTGGGGGGGAAGTCCCCTTGCGCGGGGGGGTGAGCCCCACACCGAACGAGCGGAAGACCCCGAATACAATTGTACATCGGGCACCAAGCGCCCTCCCCGCACTCGACGGATCGGGCGAGGAGAAGAACCCAGATAACCTCCTCCTCCTCCTCCCCCCCCCCCCCCCCACCCCCCCCCCCCCCCCCGAAGGGGAAGGGCCATCTGTGGGAGATGAGCGGGGGGGGGGGGGGGGGGGGGGGGGGTTCTTCGTGTTCCCCACCCCCGCACAGCACCCATGTACCCAACAATAATAATAAGACCCGAGAGCCAATCTGTGCCCTCGGCACCGAATGCAAGGACATAAGGATCAATTCCCTGACTGAGCAGAACTTGAACCAAATAAATATTGATGCAATCAATAATAAAAGGAATAAAATGAAAAAGAATCTTTGCATTACGATTCACTTCACAATAAATAAGAGCTCAGATCGAAAGCGCATTGCGCCCTCGGTACGACGCAAGGGTAAAAGGATCCATTCCCGATTATGAACGGAAACCTTGATCCATAATGACTTGATGCAATCAAAATATATATATGAAAATGAAAAAGAATACTGCGCTTGCGATTTCACTTCATACAAAATAAAAATGGGGAAGGATCAATTCCCGGGTAAGAGCGGAAACATTGATCCAAGTAAATAATGCAATCGCAATAAAATATGAAATGAAAAAGAATACTGCACTTGCGATTTCACTTCATTCAAATAAAAGGGAAAGGACTCAATTTTCCGAGTAAGAACGAAACTGATCCAAAATGATATTGCTACCCAGAATCAAAAATCAAATATGATATTGTTAAGATACAATAAAGTTTTATACATACTTACCTGGCAGATATATACTTAGTATAGACTCCGTCGTCCCGACAGAATTCAAAACTCGCGGCACACGCTACCGGTAGGTCAGGTGATCTACATTCCCGCCGCTGGGTGGCGAATCCCGACCATTTCCCATGTTTTCTGAGCCAGATTTTCTCTTACACCTGTCTCCTGAGGGGAGGCTGGGTGGGCCCTTAATCGTATATATCTGCCAGGTAAGTATGTATAAAACTTTATTGTATCTTAACAACATCATTTTTATACATGCAACTTACCCGGCAGATATATACTTAGCTGATTGACACCCTTGGTGGAGGGCAGAGCGCTATATATATAAAAAAAAAAAAAACAAAAAAAAAAAAAAAAAAAAAAAAAACTTTAATAACGGGAAACAGCAATTGTTGTAGGATATCAATCTTGGTTCTTACCTGTTTGGGCCGAAGACTTCTCATGATTACAGGCAGTCCCGGGTTACGACGGGGGTTTCCGTTCTTGAGACGCGTCGTAGCCGAAAATCGTCGTAAGCCGGAACGACGCTTGGAAATATGTCTTAAAACTAATAAAAAGTTATAAAAACCTTACTTGTAATCCTTTGGTTACACTACATGTTGTTTCCTGTAGTTTTATGTACAACCTGGAGTTATTTTTCATAAAAGAATGCTGGTTCTTGAAGGTAAAAGCTATTGTAATCCTCTGGTGACACTACATTCTGAAGTTTTATGTACAACCTGGAGTGATTTTGCCAAATCTTGAGGGCTACAAGAACAGCTGATTACTATTTAGTATCATATAGACTAATTAAAGTAACGTATCTTTAAATAGGCTTATATATTAGTATCAACAAAACATTTCCTGCTATGAGTCAGAGGCCGTTTAATGAAACGAACACTTCTCTGTCCTATCTGTTCAGAAAATAAATGTTACGTAAAATCCCGTCAATCCCCGAGACGGTGACCATTGTTGCCAAGGCGTCTCTCTCTCTCTCTCTCCTAAAAAAAAAATACAGCTGAACTTTGACATACGATTTGCCCTAATATACGAATGTTTTGAGATACAAAGAAAAGAAAATTTGCGAAAATATAAAGCTTTGATATACAACGAAAATATTTGAGATACGATTTTGCGATGAGTGTTAGTTGTATAGGCGACTGATAAATGGCGTTCAGTCTGTTTGTTTGTTGGTGCTGCATGTTAACACGTCGTTGTTTAGTTCGTTGTATTTGCGCCTATTTTTCGTGTTATTTGGCTATTTATTATTAACCATGGGTCTCAAAGCTAAAGACAAAGCAGGTGATAAGAAAAAACCCAAGAAAATGATTTCGATGGAAGCAAAACATGAAATTATGCAAAGCATAAAACCTTCCAAAGGCATCACCATTATTTCTAAACTACAAACTGATTTTAAATAAAAAAAATAAAAATTAGTTTAGCAATGTTATTCATTCTGTGTTTATTACGTAGTATTAGTGTACATACGTAAATAAAAACTGAGAACAACAAAAAACGTCCCTGCCACCCTTCCCTACCTCCTCCCCCTGCTGGCCTCACGTCATCTTTCGTTGTGGTAAGTAAAATTCCTTTCTTTTTTTTAATTGATTTATTATAAAATTTATTATCATTTATCACATTGCTTGTTATTTTATCATTATGTGTTGATTAATCGTTTATTGTGTATAAATTGTGTATATTATATGTAATTTAGCTGTGTTTAGGTGTGGTTTCATACCGCTAAACGGATTAATACATATTACATTATTTTAAATGGAAAAAATGCTTTGAGATCAACTGTTTTTGATATACGACGATGGTAACTGAACAAATTAATTCGTATGTCAAAGTTCCAGTGTACTGGATAATGTCTCTCTTTGGATACTTCGATTTTGCCAAATCTTGAGGGCTACAAGGAACAGTTGATTACTATTTACGTATCATATAGACTAATTAAAGTAAACGTATCTTTAAATAGGCTTATATTATTAGTATCAACAAAACATTTACTGGCATGAGTCAGAGGCCGTTTAACGAACCGAACACTTCTCTCCTTAACTCGGGAGCATCGGGAGCGTCGGAAGACACCTCTCTCTCTCTCTCTCTCTCTCTCTCTCTCCTCTCTCCTCTCTCTCTCTCTCTCTCTCTCTCTCTCTCTCTCTCTCTATCGTTGTAATCTAACCAGAAACTTAGTTTTGTTATTATTACTGGAAACAAGCAATGATTTTTTTCATTATTTGTGGTTTTGGACTGTTATATGTAAACTTTGCGCACCGCAAGCTAGTATGTATTCATTCGCTCGGAAACTAGTTCCGCATATGAGGCGTCATTAAAAATCATAGAAAAATACGACATAAAAAGTGTCGAAAATCCATCATAACCTCAAAATTTTGTTGTAATCTAACCAGAAACTTATTTTTATTAATATACTGTGCTAAACTATAAAGGATTTTTATCATAGTATGAGTTTTTTAAAAGCGTCGTTAACTCGGAGCGTCGGAAGCGTCAGCGTCGTAACCTCGGAACAAGCGTCGTAACCCAGGACGGATTTTTCCATTGAATATTTAAGAAAAAGCGTCGTAACCTCGGAACGTCGTAAGCCGGAACCGTCGTAACCCGGGGACCGCCTGTACTGTCATTTAGTCTGCATGCCTCAAGAGCTTCAGTGAGGTAAACCACCTATGACCGAACAGCCCTTCTGGATCATGTCAATGGGGGCTAGCCCGCTTACACGACAGAACCTGCATGGATCGTACCAATGGGGCTTACCCGCTTACATGGCAGAGCCTGACCTGTATCTTATCAATGGGGGCTAGCCCTCTTACATGACAGAGCTTTAGGCTTTACATAATGCACAACAAGGAGACCAAAAGTTAATCCCGACCACCTGACCTTCCTAACCATGTTAAATCTAAGAACTGAAAAGGGTTATTCCTATACCCTCTTTCAGTCAACCATAAAAACCAAACACCATAATGTTAAAATTACATAACCTAACTAATTAGGATTAACCTCAGCTCCTCCTCCCAGCACTAAATCCGCGGACACATACGCTCCCAGTGAAAAGAAAAGCACTTCTCATAAGTAACTCTCACATCCCTTAGATAATGAGAGGCGAACACTGAGTTACACTTCCAATACGTGGATTCAATTAGATTTTGAAGGGACCACGTTTTATGAAAAGCCATTGAGGTTGCTATGGCCCTCACTTCGTGTGCTTTTTACCCTGAGGAGTTTAAATTGTTCTTCACCACATTTAAGATGCGCTTCCTTAATAATGTCTTTAATGAAAAACGTAAGGGCGTTTTTTGATATTGGCCTTGTAGGATCCTTGACCGAACACCAAAGACTTCCTGCGTACCTCCCAAAGAGACTTTCTTTGTAAATAAAATTTTAGCGCTCTTACTGGACAAAGGGTCTTCTCCTGTTCTTCCCCCGTAAGAGAAGAGAGTGCCTTCACTTCGAAGCTTCTAGGCCACGGTTTGTGGTTTTCGTTCTTGGCTAAGAAGAGAGGCTTAAAAGAGCAAATTGCAGCCTCCTTCTTAAAACCCACTCTGCCCTCTCAACGCTTGAAGCTCACTCACCCTTTTTGCCGTGGCTAAGGCGAACAGGAATAGAGACTTCCTTGTCAAATCTCTAAAAGAAGAATTATTGGAAGGTACGAATCTTTCAGACATCAGATAATGAAGCACTATATCCAAGTTCCAATGGGATTTGTATTATTCTGACTTTTTGAGGTCTCGAAAGACCTAAGTAAGGTCATGTAGATCCTTATTGTCCGACACATCCAGACCCCTATGCCTAAAACACCGAGGCCAGCATACTTCTATACCCCTTGATCGTAGATACAGCTAGGCCACACTTTCTTCTAAGGTAAAGAAGAAAATTGCAATGTCGGTTATAGAGGTACTGAAGAGGATAGCTCATGCGTCCTGCACCATCTTCTAAACACTTCCCACTTCGACTGGTACACCCGTAATGTGGATGGTCTCCTGGCTCTTGCGATTGCTTTTGAAGCTTCGCGAGAAACCCCCCTCGCTCTAACGAGTCCTTCGATAGTCTGAAGGCAGTCAGACTTAGAGCGGGGAGGTTTGTGATACCTGTCGAAGTGGGGTTGTTGAGAAAAAGATCCGCTCCTTAGTGGGAGCTATCTGGGAGATCCCCTATCCACTCCAGCAACTCTGTCACCCAATCTAGGGCTGGCCAAAAAGGGGGCGATCAAAGTTAATTTCGTTCCCTCTGAGGAGGCAAACTTTCTTATTACTTCCCCTACCAGTTTTAAGGGGGGAAAAAGCGTACCCGTCTATTCCTTCCAATCCATGAGGAGGCCGTCTATCGCTATTCCTCTTGGATCTGCGATGGGGGAGCAATAATTCTCAACCTCTTGTTCCAGTTGGTTGCGAACAAGTCTACGTTCGGCCTTCCCCATAACCCCCATAACTGATCGCACACTTGAGGGTTGAGAGTCCATTCGGTGGGAGCACTTGGTTTCTTCTGCTTAGCAGATCCGCTCGAACATTTCTCTCTCCCTGAATAAATCTCGTTAGAAGAGAGATCTGCTTCTCTTGCCCCGCCCAAAGCAACAACTCCCTCGCTGTCTCATAAAGGGAGAATGAATGAGTTCCCCCTTGCTTCCTGATATATGCTAGGGCTGTCGTGTTGTCGGAATTGACCTGAATGATCGATCCTAATATCTGTTCTTGAAAGTGCAAGAGAGCTAGGTGAATGGCTTTCAGTTCCTTTTTGTTTATGTGCCAGGACACCTGAGCTCCTTCCCAGGTTCCCGACACTTCTTGCGAATCCAACATTGCTCCCCCACCCTACGTCCGATGCGTCTGCAAACAACGCTCGGAGAGGGCTCTTTATGTGCAAGGATATTCCTTGACCGAGTTTCTCGGGTCTAACCACCACCGAAGATCTTGTTTGACCTTGTCCGTTATCCCTGAATGACTCTTCAAGGTCCTGGGAACTTTGATCCCAGTTCTCCTTCAGATACTGAAAGGGTCTTAGGTGCAGTCTCCCTAGGGAAACGAACTGCTCCAACGAGGAAATGGTTCCCAGCATCAAACTCATCCACTCCCTCGCGGAACAATGCTCTTCCCTAGAAATACTGACACCTCTGTAAGGCAGCGCTCTATTCTCTCTGTTGATGGAGACGCTAGAAAACCCCGAGAATCCATCCGAATCCCCAGATAAACTATGTTCTGCTGGGGATCCAGCTGGGACTTCTCGAGGTTGACTAGGAGTCCCAATGACTGCGTCATCTTTAATGTTACCGAAAGGTCCTCCAGACACTGTTGCTTTGACTTTGCTTGATTAGCAGTCGTCCAAATACATCGAGATTCTGATCCCTTCTAATGTAGCCAATGCGCCACATTCCTTAGGATACCCGTGAAGACTTGCGGGGCCGTCGAAAGTCGAAGCAAAAGCGCTCGAAATTGAAACACTCTTCCCTGTGACATGAATCTTAGGTATTTCCTTGATGCCGGATGAATTGGCACATGGAAATATGCATCTTGAAGGTCCAGGGATACCATCAGTCCCCTGGACGAAGAGCAGAAAGTACAGAGGAAGAGGTCTCCATCGAGAACTTCTTCTTTATCACAAAGAACGTTCAGCGCACTTATGTCCAAACCGGCCTCCACCCGCCGAGGCTTTTGGTACCAGGAATAGACGGTTGTAGAAACCTGGTGAATGGAGATCTTGAAACCGGTTCTATTGCCCTTTCTGCAACATAAGTTTTCTGCTTGCTTGGCAGGGAGCTTGACTCTTGGACAGGATCCGTTGTATCTCGCTGTTAACTCCCTTGGAGTTCTTGTTAAGGGAGGATATTCCCTGAAGGGGATGAGGTATCCTCTCTCGAGGATCGAGAGGGTCCAGCTGTCCGCCCCTCTCTTCGCCCAGACTCTGGCAAAGTTCGACAGTCTGGCGCCTACCGCTATCTGGAGGACTTCTTCTTCATTTTGCCTTCCCTGCGGGTCTCCTGGAAGGTCTTCCTCTGGTATCGGTCTTTTACCTCTAAAAGGGGTTCTTGAGGAGGAAGAGGCTCCTCGAAAGGGCTGCTGAAGAGGTGCTTTAATCCTTCTTTTGAAAAGGAACAGCAGGCTTGAACCTCTTTGCTGACTGTGTCAAGTAAATCCTGTGTGGCTTTTCCAGCTAATGATTTTGCTACATCCCTCACCGGTGTCCTGTGGGAAAAAGTGGTTCGAAAGTGGCGAATATAGCAAGGCCAGACCTCTGTAGAGGAGATACTGACTTGGACAGGAAAGACCCGTACACTGCTCTCTTTTTCAAAAACCCCGATCCAAAAAGAGCAGCCACTTCCACCGAACCGTCCATCACCGCTCTGTCCAGACACGATAATACACTAGATAATTCGTCCATAGTGACAAATTTGGGATCTTGGGCTCTCTTCGCAGGGCTCCCAAAGCCCAGTCCATAAAAATTGAATACTTTGAGTGGTCCTAAAGAGTCCCTTTAGTAGATGGGTCCAGTTCACACATCCCCCAAGTAGCTTTTGCTGATAGTAGAGCGCGCCTCCTTGAAGAATCTACTAAGGAAGCTAATCTGCGTCTGCCGATGAAGGCAGTCCTAAGCCCATAGGTTCCTGGGTATCGTACATCTTCCAGGTTTACCCGTCAACTTTGAAGGAGGGCATGAAAAAACAGTCTTGCCCGCCTCTCTTCTATTCTTAAGCCATTCTCCAAATCCTTTGAACGCTTTTTTCATACTAAGGGCTGGACGCATTTTTACAAATGAGGATGCTTTTGGAGACTTCGTGCTTGATAGCAAAGATCCTGGAGAGGGCGGATCCGCTGGTTTTTTTGAAAGCTTATCCCGAACTCCTGCAACAACAACAAGGACAATCTCTTATAATCAGAGACTACTACATCCGAGACTTCTTCTAAGTCTCCGGCTGTAGGGGATCCTTTCGGAGAAGGAGCGGTTCTTAGTTGTCGAGGGACTTCTGTCAAACGAAGAAGAACGTCGTCCGTGTGACAAATCCTTGCTACTACAAGGCGCAATAGAGTTCTTAAACGCACGAGATCTTCTCTCAGGAACCTGTTTCCTACCAGGAGAAGGGCTCCTACTCTCCGAAGAACTCATAAAGTGCGAAGGGGTCTTACTCTGACCTAAGCTCGTACAAGGAGCCTGGCGCCTACTCGACTCCTGACTCCTGCTCGCTCCTGGCGTCTGCTAGACTCCTGGCGCCTACCCGACTCCTGACGCCTGCTCGACTCCTGAAGCCTGCTTGATTCCTGGCGCCTGCTTGACTCCTGGCGCTTGTCGTGACTCCTGGTAGGCTCTTGACGCCTCTCACAAGACTCCTTGCATCTGTTTAGGCTCTATACGCCTGTTGATATTCTTGGCGCCTACTAGGCTCTGTCAATAATCTATGTGTCTAAAAAAGCTCCTGCTTCTTAGGGCTCTTGACGCCTATCCTTGATCCCTCAGAAGAGGAGTCCGACTCCTGACTTCTCCTAAGAGACGTAGCTGATCTCTGCTCTGCGGGTGGCGGCTACCGCTGGGAACTTTCTTCCTATAGATAGATAGGAAGGATCGTTTAAAGGGAGAATGAGAGAGTCTCTCCGGTGACGAGCGCCTGCTAGAGTGAGAAACTTCTCTCCTACCAGGAGAAGAAAACTTCGATCTCTTCACTGGAAGGGAGGAGTCTTTTCTTCGAGACGAATCCTTATGTAGAGCGCCTACCAAGGAGGATATTTGCTCCTGTAGATTAAGCAGGAAAAGCTTAGTCGGATCTTGAGGCGCTGGAGACGGTCTTCTCGCCTTCTTACTAGTCGAAGGAAAATCCTCTGGAAATCGCTCTGGGCTTGAATCAAAAGCGTCTCCTTTCGGCGCTACCCACGATCTCTTCAGAGGACGAGACTTCGAAGCAGAGCTCCATCCACGCCTGGACGAGGAGGAGTCCGACGCAGAAAAACTCTCTTCCAGGATGCCTTTCTACGGCTATTTCCAAGGCAAGCCTGGGTCGTTACTTCAGGATCTGCCGAAGGACGCCTGATCGTTGGGGATGCTCCACATCCTCCCTGCGGCTTTTGACATTCCTCCTCCCCTGGTCCTGGGAGTTTGGAAGCGGTTCTAGGCCTAGGAGCAATGCGGAGCCGATCAGACGGCCCCTCCACTGCACTGGGGTCACTGTATCACTGACACTCTTACCTTGTGTTTCCATAGCTTTAAGCTGCTCCTGAAGCTCCCTGATCGAGGATCTCATTTTTTCCATTTCTGAAAATGAATCCTTAGATTCAACACAGGGAGAAGGGGCTGAGGTTATGGGAGAAACATCATCTAGCTTGTTAGTTTCTAATTCAGGCTCAAAAGAACAAGATCTACTCGAGCTTCTAGCTGCATTCTTCCCTTGCACAAACCCTAAAACTTAGGTGTTACTTTAACTTCAGCCATCTTAATAGAAAAAACCAAATCCAAGTCCTAATCCAGTCCAAAATAAGCGTATGCCAATCCCGAGAATAAACAAGAGTACTTCACCAAATGAGTCCAACCAATTCTCGGCAAATGAGCAGAATTCCAATCAGGAGAGACCAAACAACAGTTGTTGCCGGCCTCAGCGACAGAGAAAATCTGGCTCAGAAAACGGGAATGGTCGGGGCGGCGGGAATGGTAGATCACCTGACCTACCGGTAGCGTGTGCCGCGAGTTTTGAATTCTGTCGGGACGACGGAGTATATATCTGCCGGGTAAGTTGCATGTATAAAAATATGAAAATGAAAAAGAATACTGTACTTGCGATTCCACTTCCATACAGAATAAGTTTTCGTGCCGAGCGCATTCGCTCGGCAACGAGCATACAGGTCAAAAAAATATAAATGAAAAGGGTACTTACTTACGATTTTCATCTACACATTTCCAACCAAAATATAAGCTCGGAGCGAGCGCTCTCCCGCCCTCGGCACCGAGCATACACAATACGAGGATCATTTCTGGGAAAAATGAATTCCCGCACTTACGCCCTTCAGTCCCGGCACTCGGGTAATCGGAGGGCGTGGAGAAACCAAGATCCTTTAATTCACAATTGAATTCAATGGAAATAAAGATGAAATGATTGTACTTACAATTCAGTTTCACTAGATAAATAGAAAAAGAAAAACACAACCATGCGAAAGCAACGACGATGAAGCGGGCAGAGAGCAATGATACACACGTCTACACGCCAGCAGGCCGAAAGCAAAAGTGATTGTTTACCTTCCAGTCGCACGCGCGCCTGTCGGACAAGCAGTTAACTACCGAACCCCTTGTTCAAAAGCTTACGACCTATCCAGCTGCCGCTAGTAACCTTCCTATTGTAAAAGGACCGAAGGTTTGTATGCCGTGTCGGAACAAATTATTTACTTATTCTATTCAGTATTGGGAATGAATTCAAAATTTGTGGTTTTACCACGAAATAAATAGTGTAATTGCTTGTAATACACATGTGGAATTATTTTATGAAAATTTTATCAAATATAACTAATCACCATACCAGTCTGCCAGTAATTGCATTTTCCACCAGTGGTTCCCAGTACCATCCAATTTACTTGATTCTTCAGCCTTGAAAAATGGCTTTTTATCATATCAAAATCCTTTTATGAAAACAGAAAAAAAAATTACAAATCAGCTACAGTATTCTAATTCAACCATTTTTATGCTGTACATTCTATTTCACATTAATTTCTTAGGAAAATTTGACATTACGTTTTGCATTTACTAATTGTTTTGGAGAAATATGATTACATTATCTGCATCTTCATTACTGATATCACTTAAAATCTGCACATTTCAGTGTCCTTGTGCATTTTTATCATCTTCCTTACTGTCTCATCCAACTTTTTTGTTAAATACTATGCAGTATCTACTCTATTTTTCATTTCTTTTCTCACTACAACTTCTAGGTATAATTTTGCTTTGCTACTTTCTTTCAAGTCTTCACTTCATAGTAAACTATCTGAGCATGCAAGATATCATTTAGACAATTTCTAGGTTATTAGCCTAACAAAAGAGAATGCAATTTTGTCTTCAAGAATATTCTGATAAGAAAAACTCAAAAGATATATACTATATATTTTTACAATTGTCTAAAGAATTTTTTCTCTCATTATAAAAGTACAGGCTACTAGGTTTTTTCAAGACCTAACTAAAACCTACTGGCTCCTTCATATTCCAACTCACTTTGTAGGTAGATGAAGACAGCATAAGATATACAATGCAAATATAATTGGTTTCTGATAAATTTTTGCTAATCATTAAGAGCCCTCAAATTTTCTAGCTTTCAACAATAAAACAACTGTCTTCTTAAACGCGGAAATTTTTTTTTACATTGCTGCCAGTTCCTATCTCAGATGTTAAGCTGACCTCAGGGCATAAAGACATTGAACAGCTAGGAAAGTTAGTCGCTTAATCTTCCTTCATGCTAGCATCATTCTTAATGTAAATATTTTTTTCAGTTCCCTTAACTAATTTACTTACATAAAGGAAGTGTTATATATGAGTTTTTTTATACAAATACAACATTCAGTAATAAATCTATAAATGTAGCCCTGGCATTCATTGTGTATTAGTATTATCAGTAAGACATTCATGACCCAATTAATCATCTATTTGTTTTGACAAACCTTTATGAAGACTACAAAACATAGATAGATATTTTTTATCTGGTATGGCATTCATGCAAAAGTACCTTGTATTTTGACAATAAAAACGTATACAAAAACAAAGAAAAAACAATTATATATTCTGAGTAAATGGCAAAGCTGGAACTAAGTTTGTATAAAAAAGAAGCTATAAGACTAGAAAAATGTTATGAATACTATTAATGGAAAGAAACCAGGGACTAAGTTATGTATAGATGACAAATTAAATAGCTGCCAATAATTATATATTTATATACATACTATATAGTATCAACAAATAGGAGAGCTTCTGCAAGCTTGAAATTTACAAAGGTAATTTAATAAAAAAAAAAAAAGTAACAATTAAAGGTGCGGAAATCCAGTAGCATGAGATAATCCTAAGAAAGGCCCAAAAAGATTTAGTAATCAGATCTATATGAAAAACAAAGACCTGGAAGAATGGAAAGATTTTATAAGGAAGTCAAGGCAACAAGGAACAACCAGAGGTATATACCTCCAAGGAGACATAACAGATGCACAGATTAAAAATGGGGTAAATGGGAAGGATAGGTCTTTAAAACTCCAGAGGAGTAAACTAGACAACATGGGGGACAACGCCAATACCACAGTATAGGAGCCGATAGGGTATAGTTTACTGTTAATTACCTAGTCAACAAAATTCATGATTATCCTATACACAGATTAAGGAAAATTTATCAATACTATTTTACACCAGGCCCAATATTTAGCAAAATCCACAAGATTACTTACAGCACTTTGGGGAATAAGAAAATATGACAAGCCATAAACTTACCTGCTACAATCTTGGGGCCACACACGCTTAGCATTCACAAGCTTTCCTTTGGATTTATATAACTTTGCCCTGTATTTTTTCAGTTCCTGGCGTTTCTTTTTATCCTTTGTAGAGCCTGCCGCAAAATGCAAGCATCTCCCTTGTGACATCATCTGGAACCTAGAATAGAGATTGCCAACTGGTAATACGACAATATATTTTAAAAACTGATGCAAACCTTCAACTAAACTGATTTACTACATACACAAAAAAGATACAAAAACATTTATGCTACCTAATATATACAGGAAGTCCCCAAGTTACGTCTGGTTCGGGTACATCATTCCGGACTTTTGGCGATAGGCTCATGCACCATTAACCCTGAATTTTTGGTGCTGTAAGCAGATTTACAGCATAGTTACCTGCTTTATGGCGCTTACAGTGTCCTAACGGTTTTGTAAGTGCTATTTATTCCCATTATAATTATGATGCTTTGGGTTACGGAGAATTTTGGCTTTCAGTGCACCGCAAGGGACGGAATCCCATCCCTGCTGTAAAGTTTAATACTACAAACTTTCACCTACATTACTTACTAAGCTATTATCTTTTTAGTGGATAATTGTTGTTCTAGTTTATGTACAGTTTAACCAGACCAAGAGTGAAAATTCTTGCCTTTCATATGACTGGCGCAGGCTTCCCTATATCAACAGAATCATTAATCTAAATAAAATGGTGGATGAAACAAACTTGTTTATGTGGTTTTCTAGGGCATTCTTCATTTTTATTACTATTATACCCTCCCCTTTTCTGAACATTTCATTTCTACATATGACAACTTGACAATTTTTGACATAACCATGCAAAATAGCCATTGCTTTAACAACAATGTTGTGCTAAGAACTATATACCATACTGAACATTTCTACAAACTAAAATGCCACTTGATAAGAGATTTTAAAAATTCATTTAAACAATTAGCAACTTTTTGAAAAGCTGCAAAAATATTTCTATGGCAAAATTTTTAAATGAAAGCAAAACACTCATCTTACAAAATTCACTAAATGCCTCTTCATTTATTCACAAGTATAAAAGGAATACTGTACTTTACTAATATTAAGTAGAGTTGTTGCCAAGAGGAAATCCAAAATTACAACGCATTTCACTGCAAATTTTATGTAGTGACTAATGATCAATACTTTCCGTGATAATTATTGTGGGTGGTTGCCTCCTCTTGAAGGCAAAGCAATGTCCAGACAATATATTGTAAAAGAACAGATGCAATTTTCCCAATAGCAAGAACTCTGACAAATAATAATGTATAAGAATAATGACCAACAGGTGTCTGGCCGGTGGTTTGGTCAAAAGCACTGGGCACTTTTCTACCAATATCTAACTAGATGGTGCAACTGAAGAGCTGTTTGCAACAATGTAAGGCTTCTTATGATTAATGGAACTGGAACATAGTGATTGTATACACCTGTGTGATACAAAAATCTCTGGCACAGACTGTAACATTAAAAAAAAAATTGATTGACAATTACTCCTCATATTACTTGTAAAAGAAGCAACCTATTTCAAACAAAAAGAAATGCAAAACCTCTCCAATTACACTATTTCACTTACCTGCTGCTCCTGTTTCAATTTTGATTGGCTGCCCACTTTTTTGTTTGTAGTTTCTGGAGAACCAAACCACAAAGAAGTTGCTAGGAATGACTGCAACAGTGACGTAGCAAGAGGACTCTGCATAAGCATAGCTTCTGCTACTTGAGGTGGAACTGCAACTCCTAATAGTAATTATTTTGAGCATTTAAGTTTATGTAGGTGGTTAATCTACAGATTTACCAGTACTATTGTACAAGATTTATTAAGGAAAACAGTAAGAAATAAAAACATTATCTGCACAAAAACTTGAAAATGAAGAACCTGAGTCCTCTGATATACTATCACTTTATCCATATTTCAAAATCTTATAATCAAAGGTGAAAAGATATTTTCTAAATAGAATATTTCCAATATTGAAAGTGATAATTCTTGCCATCGATAATAAATAAGGTCTTCAAACTAGCAGCCTTTAAAATTATAGTACAGTATAAGAGAATCTATATTCTTCTAAGGGCAAGCAATGTTTCAGTTGAGTAATAAAACATAAGGCAAAAAGAATTACTTAAAAGGAAACTATATTCTCCAACTATTAACAGACCATTCGACTAACCCTAGTTCTCCAAAGTTAAGAAACAACTCATCACGACAAAAATTTCATAATATGATTAAAAGCAAAAAATAAAAAAATGTAATCCTCCTACTAACATACAAAATAAAACTAATACTTAAACCAACTCTATGCTATACTTTTTCTACCATATAGCTATACTTTTTTCTACCATAGATGATATAGAACACTACCATTCCTAAAGATAGAAAAAAAAAAGAAGGGGGGGGGGAGTATTATGACTCATTCTCAAGTAAAGACATCATTAACCCTCTTACGCCGATTGGACGTATTAAATGTCGAGTCAAAATGTCTCCCTGTATGCCGATTGGACAAATCATAACACGTCGGCTCAAAAAGCTTTTTTAAAAATTCGGCTAAAAAACTTAAAGGCCAACCAGCCGAAAACTTTTGAATCACGCGCCTTGGGGGATGCTGGGAGTTCACGGATCAAGGCTTTGTTTTGTTTACAATCGCTACGCAGGCGCGAATTTCTTTCTTATCGCACTAAAAAGTATCAGTGACACATATCAAAAATTATTTTCGTCACTGACATAATTTTTGCACCATTTTAAATTATCCTTTACATGAAGTATTATATATGAAAATGTGCGCAATTTCATGTAAAATACAACAAAAAAATACTCATGATTATAGCTTTTATCCAGTTTTGAAACATTTTTCATATAAATAATAATGATAATGTGCATAAATTTCAACCTTCCGGTCAACTTTGGACTCTATCGGAAACTTTGACTCTACGAAATGGTCGAGAAATGCAATTGTAAGCTAAAATTCTTATATTATAGTAATATTCAATCATTTGCCTTCATTTTGCAACAAATTGGACGCTCTAGCACAATATTTCGATTTATGGTGATTTATGAAAAAACTTTTTCCTTACGTTCGTGCGATAACTCTTCCGATAAAATTTTTCGCGTGCGATTGTCCTAATGTTTGCACCCTTTTAAATTTACCGTTACATAACGTTTTATATATGGAAATGTGCGAAATTTCATGCACAATACAACAAAAAAACAACCCATGGTTGTAGCTTTTATCAGTTTCAAAATATTTTCATATAAAATAACGTTAAGTGCAAAAAATTTCAACTTTCGGTCAACTTTGACTCTACCGAAATGGTCAAAAAATGCAATTGTAAGCTAAAACTCTTATATTCTAGTAATATTCAATCATTTACCTTCATTTTGCAATGACTTGGAAGTCTCTAGCACAATATTTCGATTTATGGTTAATTTATGAAAAAAAAAAAATATTCCTTACGTCCGCGCAGTAACTCTTCCGCAAAAATCAGAATTTTTTTGTGCGAATGTCGAAATGTTTGCACAATTTAAAATTAGCTGTTACATAAAGTTATATATATGAAAATGTGCGCAATTTCATGTAGAATACAACTAAAAATGATTGAAGGTTGTAGCTTTTCTCTTTTTTTGAAATATTTGCATATAAATCACGATAAATAGAAAAAAAATCACGTTCGGTCAAATTTGACTCTACCGAAATAGTTGAAAAACACAATTGTAAGCTAAAACTCTTACGGCCTAGTAATATTCCATCATTTTTCTTCATTTTGAAACAAATTTGAAGTCTCTAAAACAATATTGTGATTCATGGTAAATTTTTGAAAAATATATTTACCTTCACTCCGCGCGCCGATTCGTGGCCGCAAGTCTCCGAAATACGTACATCGCATTATCCTAATATTTGCTCCTTTTGTTCGATATTTAGCCTTTTAATAGAGTTTCATATATCAAAATGTGCGCAAAGTCATGAAGAATACAATAAAAAATAAGTGAAGGTTGTAGCTTTTTCCATCTCTGAAATATGTGCATATAAAAAAATATATATATAAAAATTTCGACATTCGGTCAAATTTAACTAGTCCGAAATGGTCGAAATCTGCAATTCTAATCTAAAAATCTTACAGTATCGTAATATTAAATCATTTGTCTTAATTTTGAAACAAATTGGAAGTCTCTAGAACAATATTTAGAATTACGGTGAATTTTTGAAAATAAAATTTTTTACGTCTGCGCGTTACGAATTCGTACATCATTTTGTGATAATATTTTTCCGGTGTTGCTTTAATTGTTTTACTATGTATTATATATCAAAATGATTGCAATTTAGTGTACAATACAACGAAAAAATAAGTAACTCGTTAGCTTTGACCGTTTTTTGGATAGCGTGATTTGAATACAATTATCTATGAATTTTTTTTTCGCTACCATATCTCGCATTATTTACATATGATAATGATATTATTTTTCAATTATGATGATTGCATACTAAACTTCAGGCAATGACAAAAAAATGAACTCTTAATCTTTAAAACTAAGCGCGCTGTGATTTTTTGAAAAAGATATTTTTTCCGCTTCCACGCTCACTCCAAACCGGCGCCGGCATACAGGAGAGGTTTTGATTTTTAGGGCTTCGGCGTAAGAGGGTTAAGCAGTTGGATAGATTAACAAAGATTTACCCTCATAAAAATGATTCAAAAGAGTTAAGACTTGATTACTGTATTTGGACTGCATTCAATAATGTATTACTATTTACGCTTAGATCAAGCACTGTGGCAAATAAGCCCAAGTTTTTAAAATCAATAAACTTAATTAAAAAATATTTTAAATTATATTCATCTATGATTAAAAGAAATGATAAAATCCTATTTCCTCTAAAACCACATTATTCTTTCTACTGGGCTATACTCCAACAGTAATTTATTTATGGAGGAGCCATGCAATGAACAGCCATTCTTCTTTCATGGCTAAAACATGTACATTATAATGTACTACGCTGTTTTATCTGTCTAGGAGATATTACTGTACAACACCCACTTTCCTTACCACAGCATTATCAAGCTTTGCATAAAGTACTATGCACGGCTGATGTGCTTTCTTATCACATTTAAACTTGGTCACTTTTCAGAACTCTAAAATTCCATTTTCTTGCCAATGGGTTTGCAGTTTTCAATATCTTTTAATTTCACATTAGTTCATCTTTCCTCCACTGATTTAACCTTTACTGTACATTTGTGGATAGTTTCTTCTTCAGTCACTATGAGAAGTCACTACTTGGGAGGAGGAGTCCAGGAGGACACTGCCTCTCTCTCTAGCTGCCGTGTTCCCCCTTCGCAATTCCCTCAATACCAACAGGGACTGGCAGCCAATAACAGTTGTATATGTAAACATGATCCTTCCAGAGAGGAAAATACAGTAGACTACAATTTATTCACTATCAAAAATAAATCAATAACTAACTGAACACACTATTACCATTCACAAATAGCTATCTAAAGTAATTATCCCTAAAGATGAAGGGTTATATACTACTGTATTTAGGTTGATAAAACCTGAAACATCATCATCATCTAATAATAATGAAATGAAACACACACCTGCAGGAAGTTGTAGCTGGCTGATATTATCCTCTTTCACGCCCATCTGCTCTTCAGCTGGCTCTTCCTTGACTTCAACTTCATGTTTAACATTCACTGGCTGAGGAGACTCTGTTGTGGTATCCTTAGATTTCTGACTTAAAGATGATTCTGGTCTCTGTGACTGTGCATCACCATCATCATCATCTGCAAATATAGGTTGATTAATATAAAACCAAAACAGAGAAGAAGCAAAGTAAAATTTATTACAGCAAACAAAAAACACTTCATGATAAATATTAATAGTGTTCTTAAAAGCCTTATCAAACCATACAAATCCTCACTAACATTTCTTATCCGGCATTCCTTCTATACTGTATGGTCTGACACATGCTGCATGCTCTTCATTCCCTTCTATCAAGTACACGTCTTCCCTGAATCACTACTTGGTCCTATTTTTTACCTATGGTCTTCTAAGATCACCTAGGCTTTTCCAAGAGATGTCCCTAAATGGGATAACTATATAATGCAATGTACCTGGAAGGGCTAATAGTAAATAGTACCACAAACTCATTGTAACATCCCATCAGCTCCAACCTAGTTACTATCTTACCCTGTACATTATCATCCATTCCCTATCTCATTTTTTCCTTAGCCATCTAATGTTCAAATTAACCTAGTTTCACTTCACTCATATACTAAAAATAAATATTTTGAGCACACCCTATGAAAGCTTATCAATGAAACTCTAGTACATGAGAACTACTTTACAATAATGATGATAGCAATAATGCCACTAACAGGCATCAGGACACTTCTCATCACCGCACAGCCAAACTATCTCATTCTTTAAAATCTACTCTTCAGTGTATCCTATCTACTATCCATTTTCACATCTTCAGCGTATCCTATCTACTATCCATTTTGACATAAGTGACTTACCAAACAATTACAAAGCTGTAAGCTTTCTTACAGCTTTGTGATTGTTTGTAAGTATATGTGAAACCTTATTTTATTATAAAATATCATGTTTTTACAGATTATATCACTTCCCTTTCTAACCACTCTTTTCTGACCTTTACTTGTTCCCCCTGAACTCCTATCTAGTCTAGGTCTTATCTACCCATTTTTATTCCTTATTTCCCGAGCTCTCCATAGGTTATTGTCCTGCTTCTTCCCCATCTAGTGCTTTCCTGATCAACTCTTCCTCATCACTTCTCATCATAAGGCCTAAACTTCTCAGTCTCAAGAGACCTCACTATATTTAACAACCTCTGGACATCACAGCTTTCTACCCACCATTCCCTGCTATTAATCTTAATATTCTATGGTCATACCTCTTCAAACTCTTGAATTTCCTTGGCAATTACTATTTCCTGTCTCTACTGCACTGAGTAGTATAAACCTATAAATTCTCTCTACTAAAGGGGAATTTTTATTTATTGTACTTCCAGATATTTCTTGAAATTTCAATCATCCTGCAGCTATTCTTTTTGGGGCTCTCTCAAACATCAGTTTCAATCTAACAGTCAAGTACTACATCCAAAAGGTGAAAGAAATGCTCATCTATCAAGAATTTTCTCACTTTACGTCTCTTGCCCTTGTACTTTTGGATTACATTTCTAGGCATCAAAAATCTCCAATTACATGTACATTGTAAACGTAAAATTTTTTTATAACATCTTTTGCATTTGTAGAGTCTGACTGCCCCACCTTTCCCACAACAAGCACATGACACCTTCCCAACTGTATTTTTCCTTTATTTTCCCTTCTAGGCCCTATGAACTTTGTTTTACTGATTTACCATCCTTATCTCTTTCTCTTGAACTGTATCCAAGTATTAACCATCTACATTTCTTGAATCACTGCCCAGCCTTCTATTGCTGATGGCATTACTTCATATTTTCCTATCATCAACCACCAACTTCAAATGCTATTTATGAAAAAAAGTTTAACCAGAGCACTAAACACAATCTTAGTCCTTACCCGACTGGCCAGAAGAATTTAACTTTATCCATGGAATAAGATTAATCAAGTTCAAGATCTCGTGTATTTGCTTATCACAGAGATAATGGAAATGACTTTACTACAATACATGGTAATAAATCACAAACCAAAAACCTAACAAACTACCAAAGTCCAAAAATCATAGTTCCACGCTGGACAAGTGGTTTTCGAGCTTGGCTGCCAATCCGGTGGTCCGAAGTTCGATTCCCTGCTCTGCCAACGCGGAATCAGAGGAATTTATTTCTGGTGATACAAATTAATTTCTCGATATAGTGTGGTTCGGATCCCACAATAAACTGTAGGTGCCGTTGCTAGGTAACCAGTTGGTTCCTAGCCACACAAAAATATCTAATCCTTCGGGCCAGCCCTAGGAGAACTGTTAATCAGCTCAGTGGTCTGGTTAAACGAAGATATACTTAACCCAAAAATCATACCCAAATTCCCCCAAATGACCCTTTTATTTGGGTCATCATCAAACTATCCAGCAGCCTATACATGTGATGATCCACAAATCTGCCTGCTAACAAAAAACAATTGCAAAGATTTATACAAAAAAAAAAAAAAAAAAAAATACTGAGCCCCTAGCATGGCAAATCTTAACAGATAACTCATTCTCATCACATAAGCAACAGCTATTCTTTGTAGTATAAACTGGTAGGACTCTTCAAGAAACTATGATTCTTCACAATATAGAATTATCTCTACATAAAAATATGACAATAATGTATTCATAACTTAGTTACAAGGGAGTAATCTATCTTTTCCCCACTGGCAAATTTTCAAACATCATTACATGCTTTGCTGTATAATAACGCAACATGTATGCTTGTTACATCACTCTGACATATAACCTGGCAATCAAACCTTCATGGTTAGGATCAAAACTGTTGTTCAAAATTTCTACAAAAAACAAAAATAATAATAATAAAAAAAAATAAAAAGTAAAAGGCAAGTCTCGCAAAAGCACCAAAGTCTAAAGACTGAATGATATTTCCCATTAAAAAATTGAAGGACCAATCATAACAAAATACTTCCTTTCATTCACATATGAGCATTCTAATTGCTATATCCATAAAAGTGGCTAAGTAAATAATATTAATCTTCCACAAACTTCCTATATATAAAAAACCATATAACCTACAGGTTAACAACATCAACAACTTTCCTCATCAAAAGCAAAGATCAAACTTGAGTTTACATTAAAAATTTATAAACAAAGAATGCAAGAAACTGTCAACAACATTACTGCTGCAAATGTCACTGTACCTGCATCTGACAAATGTTCACCATCTTCCTCTTCCTCATCTTCTTCCTCCTCCTCTTCCTCAGCATTGTCCACGTCATCTCCCTTTTCCTCCTTTGCAGGTTCACTATCCTTGTCATCGTCATCATCATCTTCATCCTCAACCTCCTCTCCTCCCGAGCCATCATCATCACTATCACTGCTGGTTTCATCACTAGACTCCTCTTCCTGATCATTGTCATCGTCATCATCTTTCTCCTTCTCAGTTTCTGGCACTTCATCAACAGAATCTCTACTTACATCAGCGTCACTAACACTGTCATCATCACCATCACTGGCATAATCATCGTCATCACTGTTGTCTTTCACTTCATTAACAAGATGAGGCGGTTCTCTCCGAGCAGCTCGATTTACACTATCTATGTACATTTGACTTGCATACATTCGGTTCTTCATGCTCTTAGCATAACTGATATTATTGTTATTATTACTAGTAGGTACGCTGTTCTGCATTAGCAACTTCCGCCTTTTGTTGCTTGCAAAACCCATGTCACTATTGGATTGAGGCACTTTTCGTTTCTTTAACTTCTCAGAAATTAGTCTACTAAAGGCGTCCTCTTTCACCTCACTGTATCGATTTTCTGGTTTAACCTTAAGGTGGCTAAAGAAAGACCCATTTTCTAGTCCATAAATGTTCCTACCCTTTTTGGGCAAGGCCTCATGAACAACTGTGATTGTTAATTCATCACTCACATCTGCAAAAAAAAAAGAACAAGTTAGACAAATGTATAAGAAAAACCTAGCCAATATATATTGAAAATAATTTTTAAACCTTACGTACAACACTTCACTTATACTGATGTTTTAATGTTTCTTAAAGAATAGCTGTTAGCAAATGTATATCATCAGTGTAAGACACTCACCTTGAGTCTCCTTCCACTAATTAGACCCTTATTCACTATATCATAAACAGCACTGCTGCCAGTGTGACATAAATTAGCTGAAATTCCTGGGAGTAGGGTACCTACCACCAGTTGATTACAAAGTTTAAATTTATGAATATTGTAATTACAAATTTTGTTTCATAAATATACAAAATACATTAACTCTTCAATCTCCCTATCAACTGATGGTCATTTGACATCTCGAATCATAAATTTCAAAGACCTTACTGTATTATCAAGGTCTTCAGCCGCCTTCAGGTGCCTGTCAAATGTTGAAGTAGAAGTGTGATATGCAGTAAGAAACAATGAAAAAGATGACCATGTCGCCTGATATCCCAATAGCTACAAATTGAACAATGAACAAATAACCCTTATATTTAAAACACAGCCCAAGGAGGAATGTCAGCAAACTAACACAGTATTCTATCAAAACAAAAAATTTCATACCAACATTATCCCAACATATTAAAAAATGAGATGATATGGAGCACTGCACAAAAGGCCCACTGAGTCTTCAGAATTTTCTACTTCCATGCAGTGAGCATCAATATGCTCTTGGTGTCCTGTGGATCATGTCTGTGGAGATCAGACCTAAAACCAAACGCATAGCTTTACTTCACATTTTCATACGGCTCCACCAAATCAGCTACTCGAATTCTACAGCATAGCTTGACTTCACATTTTCACATGGCTCCACCACATCATCTACTCAGATTTTACAGGATAGCTTGAATTCACATTTTTACATGGCTCCACCACATCATCTACTCAGATTTTACAGGATAGCTTGAATTCACATTTTTACATGGCTCCACCACATCAGCGACTCAAATTCTACAGATAGGAGGCGTGCCATCCAACCGCACTTTCCCTTTTATACAAGTATCCAAGGATGTACAGTTGCACAGGGGTTGTCATCTAAAGGCCAATCCCAACAGGGTAAGATGAGAAAAGGGATTTTGACGAAGGAAAAATCTATTTCTGGGCAACGACCTGTGTCGCCCTGTGAAATGGTTCCTTTGATACTATTTCTGAGGAATAAATATTGCTATTCATCCTAGAGAAAAAAGAAACAATATAATGCCAAGATAAATGGCTCGCTCACTTCTTATAGAAGTGTCGGTATAGTAAGGAGCGAGTGGAATCACTACCAGAGGTCCCTTGCCATTTAGCTTCTTCCTTCGACAAAACCCCGAACTACGGAGGAGCAGTGCTACAGCTCCCGGTCTACTACTACCGTGAGCGCCTCCGACGCCTGAGACGTCATTCCTGAAGATAGCCTCCAAGCTTGGGGTAAGCTGGGTGAGGATAATCTAACTACAGTGTCGGGGTTTCCACAGGGCGACACAGGTCGTTGCCCAGAAATAGATTTTTCCTTCATCAAAATCCCTTTTCTGGGCTTGACCTGTGTCGGCCTGTGAAATAGTACCAGAGAATGCTAAACACCAAGCTTGAGGAACAGTACAGATAAATTAAGAAGGTAAAGTTAAACACTTGTAAGGTTAATAGTATAATAATCAACTAAAATTACAGTCTTACCCTAAGGGAAGTATAAGCCCTAAAATGATATTGTTAAGATACAATAAAGTTTTGTACATACTTACCTGGCAGATATATACTTAGCTATAGACTCCGTCGTCCCCGACAGAAATTCGAATTTCGCGGCACACGCTGCAGGTAGGTCAGTGTAAAATCTACCGCCCCTGCCGCTGGGTGGCAGGAACAATAGGAACGATTACCGTTCTAGAACCAGATTTTCTCTTCCACCTGTCTCCTGAGGGGAGGTTGGGTGGGCCATCAATCGTATATATCTGCCAGGTAAGTATGTACAAAACTTTATTGTATCTTAACAATATCATTTTTGTAGATGGAACTTACCCAGCAGATATATACTTAGCTGATTGACACCCTTGGTGGTGGGAAAGAGACAACTATTTACTGAATAGACAGGTAAACAACATACGTTGTAGGTAATAAATAAATAAAACCTTGGTTCCTACTTGATCAGGCGGAAGCCTCCATGGCTAATGCCTAGGAATCTGCTTCGCCTCAAGAGCCTCAGCGAGGATGTGAACCTATGGCTAAGAGTTCTTGTGGGTCTGTCGATGGGGTCTTATCCATTTACTCGACAGAGCCTCTTACATGACAATATGCCTATGCCTAGTGGCATAATTAAGGAGCACAACACCGATCCCGATCACCTGATCCTAACACGAGGGTTAGTGCTTAAGTTGAAAAGAGTTATCTACCAACTCCTTTCAAACAACCCAAAGAAAAAACACGACGTTAAATAAAATTTAACTCACTAGTTAAGGATCAGTATCTGCTCCCTATCCCAGCAATGTATCCGCAGACACGTATCAACCAAGAGAGAAGGATCCCTCGAAGGTTATCTTGACATCCTTCGGATAATGGGAAGTCAACACAGAGTTGCATCTCCCGTATGTGACAGCTAATATGTCCTTATGACATATTGTTAGGGAAAGAACAAGAATTCGGAAAAGCTCGCACTTCATGCGCTTTTAATTCTCAGCTGTTTGAAGGAATCATCAATGCACTTATCAAGTGCTTAGGAGATCACAATGTCTCAAAGAAGGCCAGGGCGTTCTTTGATATAGATCTCTTCTGGGTGAAGCCTGGAGCCTGGCTAGCGCTTGGCAGGCGCCTAGCGCCTGTCTAGCGCCTCGCGCCTGGCTGGAGCCTGTCTGACGATGTCCACATCGGACACTCTTATATCTGTCCGATTTGTTCGCCTCTGGCGCATTTGCGCCAGGTTGGAGGCCCGCTCCTTCTCAGTATCCGACCATGACAGAGTTCCGTGGAACTGTCCGCCTCTGGCGTTTTTCGCCTGTATTGGCATTTGGCGCTTGGCTGGCGCTACATTGTCCGAGAGTCCTGAACAACCACTAGTTTATCAGGAGACTGGAGAAGGGTGGAAGAAATTCTTCCCCTTTGAGCTTTTGGCCCCTGGCCAGGGGAGGTGATTTAGTCAGCTACACCCAGTAGACGACAGGATATCTAACAACACGAGAGAGAAGAGTCTTCCTCCGAGGAGGATCCTTCGTGAACACTTCTTTTGCTAACGAGATCTCTTCACATGTTGATGAGGTTCCTCGTTGCAGAATCTTCCCTATCCTGCCGAAGGAAGGGAAGGAGTCTGGAAGTCGAAGGAGGACTCTGAGCTGAAATTGGGCGGAACCCTGATTTCTAGCTCTTATTGTATCCTTCTGAATACCTTCTGGGAAGCATTTTTGAGCCCCTCATCGCACCCCGAAGACTCTGTAGGCAAAACCGTTTTAAACCATATCTTCTTCTGTAGATGAAAATGTAAGTACCCTGCCTGGGCAACTAAACTTCTCTCTGAAAGCGTTGCGTCAGGAATAGAGGGATTTATTTTCTTTTGTTTTCCCGACATACTATGCTGGCAAGAACCCATTGCCGAGTCTCCATTGAATCTGATGCGAGATTCCAATGCACCAAAAAATTCACTTGTCTTCTTGGTCGTTTAGGGCTAAGAGAAACAAAGAATTCCTTCATAAACTTCCTCAAAGAAGTCAGATGAGGAGCAGTTCCATTTTGTCGGAACACGGAATCTGTGGCCACAAAAAAAAAAAAAATCCCATTCGAAGTACATGATATCCTACTCTTGTCGTAATTGGCGGTTTAATCGTATAAGATCCCCGAAGATCTTAATCCTCTGTTATCTCTAATCCCTTTGTAGAGACAGAGTATGGCCTTTAACGCGTTCTTTGATAGCAGATATATACATAGGTGATTCTTCCCTCTGAAAGTGAAGAAAAACCTCGCTATGTGGTTCACAGAGGTATCGGAAGAGGACAGTTTCCTCATTCCCTAACACGATCTGCAGCAATTCTATGTTTTAGCCATGACTATTGTCATTTACCTTGAAAAAACCTCTCATTCATGTCCACTTCTGGTCAGTCTGCACGCGGACAGACTCGAGTGGAGAGGTTTTATAGGTCTATTTATAATAGATTCTGATAGAATATCCAGATACTCTTGGAAAAGCCTTACGAAACATGCTGTGAGAAGAACGTGACTTCTGTGAATCCAACCTCTCTAAGGCCAAAATGAGGCATACATCCTCTCTTCCTTTGACGCCCAATTATCTTAATATCTGTTAAGAATTTATAACTAGGGGAAAAAAGGCTAAAGTTTATTCCCCTTCTTTAAATTTAAAGATGTCTTATATTGCTACCTCTCTTGGTTCGAGGAAAAAGAAGCAGTCTAAAGGAAGCCTGTTCGTCTTCTACCTTACAAAGAGATCTATGAAAGAAGACTTTTCCGGTGCAGGTTTTCTCACAACTCTTTTCAATAAATGTTTTAGGGACATACGTTAACAGTTATTATCTTCGATCGAGAAGGTTCTCACGGACATGCAAAATCTTGCATCGAACTCTTAAGGATCGTTACGTTCCGTGTCTGTTCCCAAATAGGTTCTCTTTTGTTAACGCGAACCGGGCGAAAAAAGAGATTCTCGATGCTCTTGCGATATGAGAGAGTCGTGGAATTGGCCTAAGTGATTAAAATAAATCATTTCATCATTCCTTGTAAGCGACCCCTTTTCGATTAAAGGGTGGGGAACGAAATCAGGAACGAATCTTGCCGTTACCGAGCCTGCTGTCCGAGAGGCTACTGGACTCTTTAAGTTAATAACTCGCTAAAACGAGAAAATATCTTGGATGGTGCTTCTGGCACAATTTGCGCCAGGCTGGCGCTTCCTTCTAGTTCTTTTTAGGTTATGTGCCATAACATCTATGCCTTTATGGTACCCGACATCTTCACATGGGTTTAATTCCGTTCTAAGGGGTGGGAAAAAACTTTTATATAGTAGTATAGTCCATTCAGGGAAACAACTTCTGCCACTAAGAGAATGTTTCCCATCCGACTCACCCAACTTCTCTTGAGCAATATCCGAATTTAAAAAGGGTGTGTGCGTTTCTCGAAAGGATGAGAGAATTATATATATCGCGCGCTGCCGTATTAGAATCCTTTATAATACTGTCACATTGTGGTAAACAGCATTAATCTAGGAAACCTTTGTAAGGATACTAGGAATTCTGTAGTTAACCTCGGTATGTGCATAAGACTTGACCATACCGTAGTCTTAAAGTGAATTCTCTACTACATTCATCTCTCACTAAGCATGTACTTAATAATAAGCATGCTTTCGTAAGCATGAGAGCATTATACAATATAGAGTTTCGCTGCGTTAGAATCCTTTAAAAATGTTACCTACGGTAAACAGCATTGAAATGTAATATCTTTCTTATGAAAGCTTCTTAGCAAAAGGCAGACAATATTTTATTTATGTTTGCTTAACTATCCCCTCAATCCGAGGCTAACCTCGATTGTAGGGGAGAGACACGGTTATTCATTCCATCCCGCAGGAGAGAGACATGTTACCGCCCACTCATGACCGACACCTACAAGATACTGCGTTGGTGTCTAAGCGATAGCAGTCTCGTTAGCCGACTGGCCTTACTCTCCAGAGTTGCCAGCTATCCATTTAATAAAGGAATCTTATAACATTATATCGAACTTCAGGAAGTTCTTATAATGCATATCTAAGCGAAACAAGACTTCGATAAATACTAGAAGCTAAGTAGGTGTTGTCTTAACAATCCCTTTCAGCGTAGTCTTCCTAGGAAATTCCTGGAAGGATACTGGTAATTGAGTTGCTCAGCAAAGTAACAACTACGGTATGTGCTTATGATTTGCCGTATCGTATTCTCATACAGCAGATACTCTACTACCTTCTTTCCCTGCCGAGGCAGATAGAGAAAGGATATTCTGGCGCCTGGATCCTTGCACCTAGCGCCTGGAATGTTCCGCGCGCCTGGAATGTTCCGCAGCTAGAAAGGAGACTCGCTCCTGGAACGTTCCGCTTGCGGGGAAGGTCCGTGCGCCCTGGACAGTTCCGAGCGCCTACTAGACCCCTTTTAGAAAGAGCCTCTTGCCCGGAAACGTTCAATGGAAGGATCGTTCTGATTGCCACTATACTGTAAGGCTCCTTGCTCTTAGCCGTCTGTTTTTCTGGCGCAATTTGCGCCAGGCTGGCGCTTCGTCTCTTTGAAGGCGCCTTGCGCCAAGAAAAATTTTCTAGAACGCGGCTCGCGTTTGGTTGTAGGAACGCGGCTCGCGCTAGTCTGTTAGCTGGAACGCTAGCTTGCTGGAACGCGGCTTCCTGGCTGGCAGCGGCTGGCTCTTGCTCAGTGTTCTCTTAGTTTTCAGAGAACGCGCTAGATCACTCCAAACATACATTCTTCGTCTTTTCGGATGTAAGATGAAGAGACGCACTTTTTAAGGACGCCTTATCAAATGGCTATCCTTGGCAGTCTGGGACGTTCTACAGAACCTGCTGAGGGGACGCCTGACCGGTGGGGGGTTCTCCCTAACCTTCCTGCGGCTGTCGACTTTCCTCCTCCACTGGGTCTGGGAGTTTGGAAGAGGTCTAGGCCTGGAAGCGCTACGGAGCCGATCAGACGCACCCTCCACTCGCACTGGGAACACTATATCAACTTCTTACCTTTTTAGAGCTCGCCTTTTGAGCTCCTCATCCATTTCATCTTCAAATTTGCACATATGAATTTGTAGATTCTGTGGAGTAAGGTGGTGATGAGGATGCAACAACTACTAGAATTGTCAATACTCTAACTGCTCGTTAGTACGAGAGCTCTTAAAGCTTCTAAAGGAAGCGTATCTAGTTATATGCTTTCTGACTTCCTAAAGTAGGAAGTTAGATCTTATATTTCCTTCATCAAGTTCTATTCCCTTATTGCAAAATATAAGTGTCTACCGAAAAATTCGGTAGTTTCACGTAATATATTCTTCGAAATTTCGAAGCCAAATTCATTAAAAAGTTAATAAAAGCGTATGCCAAACCAAAGACCCAGTACTTCCCTGCAAAAGACAGCCCAGAAGGTCGATGGCGATGAAAAAACGAAAATCAAGTCAGGAGGTAGCAACAACGTATGTTGACACTACGCGACAGAGAAAATCTGGTTCTAGAACGGTAATCGTTCCTTATTCCTGCCACCCAGCGCAGGGCGGTAGATCACCTGACCTACCTGCAGCGTGTGCCGCGAAATTCGAATTTCTGTCGGGGACGACGGAGTCTATAGCTAAGTATATCTGCTGGGTAAGTTCCATGTACAAAAACACGGGTTATTACTTAAAATAGTTAGCCTAACAACAAACAATAACAAAACAGGTAGGCAAAGACAGGATATAAAGTTGATATATACAAAAGAATGGAACTGAATCCAATCCATTAGAATGATGAACAAAAGCAAATCAAGGTAACCAATACATGGAGGCGACTAAAACTAAGTAAGGGGCAATGGGCAGGTAGAAGGAAGGCTACAAGAAGTTATAGTTAAAAATAAGAATCAGGAGAAACTGTGTTTCCAGCTGCCACTGCTGGAAATTTGAGGGCTTCTAAGGGTTTTAGGTAGTGCCGTTTGAAAACTGTCGGAGATTTCCAGCCTGTTATACTTCTTAAGATCGTCAAAATTCATGTGTTGAAATAATTAATAGATGTGGCCACCGCCCTAACATCGTGGGGCCCGAGGAAAGGACTCTGGATGGCCTGTTTAATGAAGTATAAAATTGTTGCCTGATCCCTTTTAGGGATAATGTACCACCTTCCTTCCTAATGAACAATGGGCCTGAAGATTTCAGAGTTGTTCTGCTTAGGTAGGACTCTTAATGAGTTGACAGGCACAGGGAAATGTCTTGAGGTAGTGGTAGGATTTTCCACGAGGACCATCTGTCCTGTGGGTCTTCATTTTTTGGCTAGAAAATGGCGATCTGGGAAATAGAGGACTTCCCCTGAGGGGAGGAACTCAATGTGGCCTGGTTCTCTTGATAAAGCTGACAGTTCTGATATTCTAGCTCCGGAGGCTAAACTTAATAAGAATAGGGTTTTCTCAGGAGGGATATATAATTGCAAGAGTCATTGTAATGTACCGAGGCCAGTTTGAGGACATCATTTAGGAACAAGAGACTGATTTAGGTCTCGTTGATGGTCTTAATCTAGCACAAGCTTTTGGTATGGACGTAAAGTACGAATCCGTAAGGTCTACGCTAAAACCAAATTGGAAGATCTTTTTAAGAAGCTGATTGGTCGTAGTGATAGTGCTTGCTGCTAAGCCTTTCTCAAACAATGATCTGAAGAAAGTTATGGCTAGGTTCGTGTCATGACTTGAGAATTTGACAACTTAATGAACTCTGCTAGTTCTGACAGATGAATCATATTGCGGAGAGTAGATTCTCTTTATCTGATTCCAAGAATGAGATATTCTGGGGAAGGGATCAATTTCTCATTGCCTCATGGCTGCGAATTTCAGAAAATCCATAAAGTTAGGGTTTTCTGAATTCTTGAGGAAGCGGACACAGTCTGAGTTTGCACTAACTGGGTTAGTTTGGGGTTGGGAATCCGTAGAGGTCGGGAGTCTCAACTCTAGGAGTAGAGGGAACCAATTGCTCTTGGGCCAGTTGGGAGCTCTAGAAGCTACTTGGCCTTTGAATGTCCTGAGTTTGTCTAAAAACTTTCATGAGAAGGTTCACCGGGGGGGAAGAGGTAAATTATTCTTCCATTCGTTCCAATCGAGGATCATTGCATCCGTAGGTATGCTAGAGGATCGAGGTTGGGTGCCACGTAACAAGGGAGTTTGTGGTTTGACTCCGTGGCGAAGAGGTCTACTTGGAGTCCGGGGACTTGTAGACTGATCCAATTGAATGAACTCCTGTCCAGTGTCCACTCCGATTCCAACGGAGCGGAGCGCGATAGAGCGTCTGCTACTACGTTCTTGACTCTGCCAGGTGAGTGGCTGACAGGTGCCATTGTTTTTGTTTGCCGGAGAAAAGATGGCTATCATGACATGGTTCAAGTGGCTGACTTGGATCCGCCATGTTGATGTAGTGTACTACTACTGCACTGTCCAGAACTAATTTGAAATGTGAGTCTTGGTGGCGGACGAAGCCGTTTCAGTGTGAGGAATACTGCCATGGCCTCCAGTACATTGATATGTAGCTGGCGGAATGTTAACGACCAAGTTCCTTGAACTTTTCGTAATGGGAGTATCCTCCCCACCCTGTAGTGAGGCGTCTGTGTGGATCACTAATGATGGAGGGGGAAAACTGTAGAGGAATTGCTTTTGAAAGATTCTTTGTCTCCGTCCAGGGACGGAGATGTTTCCGTAAGATCGCTGGGATACAGGCTAGTTTGTCCCGTGATCTGCAATTCGCTCTTGAGCGCCATACTCTGTTTTATATCTTTGAGTTTGACTCTGAGCAGAAACGTCTGTGACTGATGCAAACTGGAGTGAGACCAGGACCTCCTCCTCGGCACCTCCTGGATGTTTGTTGTTGTTTGAGAAATTGTTTTGTAGCTCTTGCAATCTCTTTCCTTTTCAACGACGGAATTGATAGTGTGCGCGATTGTAAGTCCCACTGAAGGCCTAACCACTGGAATTGAGATTCCGGTGTTAGTCTGGACTTGGTTTTGTTTATTGAAAACCTAAATGTTCTAGGAATTTGATCACTCTGACCATTGCTTCTTTGCATTCTTTGGGGTTCTTTGCCCAAATAAGCCAATCGTCCAGATAAGCCACTAACATTATTCCCTGTTTCTTAGCTCTTGCACTACTGCTTCCGCCAATTTGGTGAAGATCTGGGGGCTATGTTGAGCCGAATGGCATTACCTTGAAGGAGTAGGATTGTTGTCTAGTTTGAAGCCTAGGAATGGACGGAAGTGTCGGCTATGGGAATATGATAGTAGGCATCTGTAAGATCTATAGAGGTTGTGACGGCCCACGGGGAAGTAAGGTCCGTACCTGCGAAACGGTCAGCATCCTGAACTTGTCGCAATGAATGAATAAGTTCAGATGGGACAAGTCTAAGATGATTCTTCGGTTTACCGAGTCTTTCTTTGGCACGCTGAACAAGCGTCCTTGAAATTTTAATTTGTTGACTCTTGAGACTACTCCTTTGAGAAGGAGGTCTTCGGTTATACTCTACCAATTCCGTTGTTGGTGCTTGATAGAATCTGTGGTTGGAGGAGGGCCCTCTAGCCAACTCCAACCTAGTCCTTTTGTTACTATACTTTGAGCCCAAGGGCTGAACCCCCACGCTGGCGGAAGAGGTACAGCCTCCCTCCTACCTTGGGACTCTCACTGCTGGTTTGCTCCTCGGGAAACCTCTTCCTCGTTAGCAGCCCTGCCGGATCCTCTGAATCGAGAGGCACCTTCTTGCTCTGCTGCCTCTCGCAAACCTATTGAAAGACTGAAAGTTCTGGCTTTCATAGTTGGAATTGTAGGCTGGCGAGACAGCAAAGGAAGTAGAGGGTTAAGATTGCTGGGACTGAGGGGTCAGAACAAGGTATTGTTGTTGACCCTTCGACGATGGTTGCCCTTGTGGTGCTGGGACTGCCTGAACCAACGTTTGCTGAGAAGGCTGGAAGGGAGAGAACTTCCTTGGTTTCTTCTTGTTCCTTGGGTTAGGACCAGAAGATTCCTGCCTCCGCTTTGCTACCAGTCCCCACCTGACTTTGAGGCACTGGTTAACCTTAGAAGCCTCATGAAGGATTCTGCTACTACTGGTGCTGGAAAGAGGTCCGTTCCCCTCCCAAATTGAGGAAGCAATCAGTTTATTAGGTTCATGGCGGATAGTAGCTTCCGCCAGAATGTGCTTCCTACAATTTCTCCTGGCTATGAGGAAGCGTAAAGGTCACACTGCATGGTGTGCAGCAGACCTTAGCTAAAAACTTTAAAATAACAGCTCTTGTGGTATACAAGAGCCGTCATCTCCGCCATAGTCATGGAGGAAAGGGATCTCGCGAGCCTAGTCCGGGCGTCGTACTCCATCTGGATGAGGGAGTCCGACAACCTGGGGAGTCTCTCACTAAAGAGAGGTGTGGCACAGTCCGCCTTTAGTTTTCCTACTGAGAAAGTAGGAACTGCCCCTCGAAGTACGTCTCGGAGCCTGGGACTAAGAGAGAGGTGGGTCGTCTCTCGTAGTTGAGGCAGGGGCTCGTCTTTCAGGGCGGCCTGAAAGGTTGCTTCCACTACCTTAAGGGTCAGTGGTAGCGGAGTCCCTTCCACCGGAGTAAAAATGGTGAAAGGCTTCTAAAGGCTGTGATGCGGGTGTTTTAACACGCCCATTCCTCCAGACTTCTCATAGAGTCTGCTGTGCCTGTTCCTTGGAAGGATCACTGTTTCCTGGGAACCTTGTCCTCTCTCATCATCACTGCTTCCGTTAGTCGGACGTAGCCAATGAATGGTGGTTGAAGGTCTATGGGGTGGAACTCGAAGTCCTCACGCCTTCGAGTTCCTATGCCTTCGATTGTCAATCCGTTGACAAACGGGGCATATGAAGCGATCCTCCAAGGGTTGGCCGCCTTGAATTCCGGCAGTTGGCTGGAATCTGGCATTGGAAGAGGAGAAGGTGGCACAGATAGAGGGGAACCTGCCGCGATCGAGGTTAGAATCCCGGCGATGGCATTCTCCTGAGCGGCCAGCCGTTCGCCAGCGATTGGGATCGACTGGCCGGAAGACGTAACAGAACTGGAGAGCTGGGGAGAGCACCGAGCCGACCTTGTTGTCAACCAAGGCCCTACGATCACTCCCACCTGCTCCAGAATATTAGCGAAAAGGATTCGGGATCAAAAAGAGGGACTTGAGCCCGATCCTTACGTGATCTATGTTTGGGGGACCTCGACGCAGAGGAAGAGGCCTCCCTTGACCTAACTGATCCGGGGCGGTGAGCCGGAGTTACAGTGTCTGTCAGGATGACCGATTTCTTGGGGAGAGACTTTTTAAGTTTGTTTCTCCTCGGTCATCTTAGCCTTGGGGATCACTGAAGTAGCCTTAGGACGGACAGACCGCTGCTCTTCAGTGAAGCCCCGCCCCGGAAAGAAGTGGAAGTAGAAGGATCAGTAGAAGGTGATGGAGAAAGGGAATTCAGGAAAGGGCCCACTGAGAACCCACAGAAGCTGCCCCTTACCTACACCCTTACCTGTACCAATGGAGTCAATAGCCATGGGTTCGACGGTCTGAGGTTCCATTGCCGCAACGTCTTCCTGCAACGTCCTCTGGGAAAATTCCCCCTCCTGAAACGGAAAGATCAATGACTTGAAGGGTCGGCCAGCAAAGGGGCGGCCGCCTATTCGGGTCCAACCACTGATTCCATTTATTGGCTCCTGGGAATAAGAGGTAGGTCCGCCATCTCCTGGGTAAGAATGTAGGGGAGGGACCCTTCGAAATTCCGGCCAAAACCCCCCTTACCAACAAGCTTTGGAGGAGGTCAACAAAGCTTTCTTCTTTTCTTCATCAGAACCTGTTAAAAAAGGGTTCTAGGAGTTAGGGAGAGGATAGGGGAGGAATGTCTGTTGTTGTTGAAGGATTATATGAACATGTGTCTCATATGGGCTGAGGAGGTATAATATAAGTAAACAAGTATTCCAGGTGATGCAATGAATGAAAAAAGTGACTAAGAAACTTACTTACTAGTGAGGCAATCTACATACTAGGCAAGTAGCAGGAGTTTGGCAAGCTTCATGATGCCCCAAACGATAAAATCCTCCAACTTTCACGGCACAATCTGCATGAGAATGGCATACTATATGGCCGCACGGGTTCTTGGAAGGATGGCAATTGCACCCAATCTCCTGGCCAAACAAATCATTGTAAGTTCAAAAGGATACATGAGTTACCAATGACAACCTCCGGTGGTATAATATGCCAAAATATTCCCGTGGGTGCCGGCAAGGTCAGGACCGAAGTGGAATAGAGAATTCTAACGTCTGAATATTAACGTAGAAAAGTTACGATGGGGGGAAGAAAGTCTCCGCCTCCGCCATAAGCTCACTTGTATATGATTAAAAATAGACTCCGTTAAGGCCCGGGAGGTTTCCTCCGTGAATGGCCCGGCGTTCAATTCAATATTGAGTGAGCAATGTCAAAACTTCTAAACGAAAGCCAAGGGCTAAGTAACGAGAGGCGGAAATAAAAAAAAACCCCCGGAGATAACGCAAAAGGATTCTAAACATTAAACATAAAAACAAAAGGAAAAAGAAAAACAACAATAAAAACCCCTTATATCAGTAAGGTGCTCGTGTTGAACTATCCTAAGTGGATAGGAAACCCCAGTGGGTTCCCTCCCCCCCACCCCTCTCTATGTTCGGTAGCGGCGGAATAGGACACCTTGCCGGACTGAAACTGAGGGGGATAGGGTAGGGAAAGAACGGGGGGGGGGGGGGGGGGGGTGGGGTAGGGGAAGGCCCTCCCCTGAGCGGACCAAGTTAAGGACGGAGAAGAAGGGGGGAGGAGGAGGTCCCGCGCCCCCGAGGCACGGGTGACAACCGTGAGAATACCAGTAGGGGGAGGGGAGATCCCACCATGTCCCGTGAGGTCACCCCCTCTCCATGCCCAGACTCGGACGCTAGCTGCTTGAGGAAACGAAAAGTCATCATCCCCATCGACGTGGGATGGCCCAATGTATGGTGAGGGGGGGGAATGGGGGGACGGGAGGGGGGGTGGACCCAGTAAAACCGGGTGGCTCACCTCGGATCAAACCGGTGGTCTTCCCAAGCCAGGTGAAACGGCAAACGAGGTTGGGGAAGAAAAAACCAGTCGGAACAACATCAATATCAACTGATATATATAGGATTTACTTATAAATAATCAAATCAAATAAAATTAAAGCGATTACCTTAAAGCTAGGCTAACTACGGGGAACACGAAAGCTTAAGCAAACAGAAAATTAAAGCTAATCGCCGATATTGAAGAAAGGGGAAAAGGGGTATGTTAGCTTAATTAACTAACCTTCTAGTTACAAGAAAACGGGGGGCAGGCCTAATCACCAATCGACCAACTTTGGGTATGAAAGCCTTAACTTCAACGGTAAAATAAATGATAACAAGGAAGCTAAATCGCCATACCAAACAAAGCTATGGTGGTTGTTAGCCAACCTCAGTACCTATAATCATTATTAATGGTAATCAGGAAATAGAGAAGGAAAGAGAGAAAAATCATAAGAATAAACTTAAGATGGATATGACTCTCAAAATCGTGACTGAATAAAACTCCTAACAAGTGTAAGGGGCGTAGCTTAGACTTAAGGTCCGAAAACGTGCAGTCGGAGCGGGTGGCCCCCGTGGAGGCCTAACTAAAAAAAGTAACTGCATTAAAAGATATAGGGAGACTATTGTATAAGTAACCATATCTTAAAAGTTACTGAGAAAAAGGGGGGCCTTAAAGGAAATAAAAAAAAAAATAAAAAAAAGAAAATCCCTAACGGTTATGGAAGACCGGAAAGAGAGGGAACCCAGTACCGCCAAGCGGTCGAGGGGCATTAACACGGCCGATAAGGCTCCGGAATATGTATAAAATAAAACACGAAGATCACTTCATAAAATGAGATCAGTAAACCCCAAACAGTACTTAAACTTAGAAGCCAGAAGCTTGAAGGACATCTTGAAAATAAAAGATAACATCCAAAAGATAATCCAAAACTCAAAGCGAAACACAGTCACAGAAAAATTAATTCTAACGACTGGTTGCTAAACGCGTGCTATCGAAAGGAATGACAGTCTCAGGCGTCGGAGGCGCTCACGGTAGTAGTAGGACCGGGAGCTGTTAGCACGGCTCTCCTCCGTTAGTTCGGGGTTTTGTCGAAGGAAGAAGCTAAATGGCAAGGCGAGAACTTTACTGGTAGTGATTTTCCACTCGACTCCTTTACTATACCGACACTTCTCTAAGAAGTGAGCGAGAGCCATTTATCCTTGGCATTATATTATTGTTTCTTTTTTCTCCTAGGATTGAATAGCAATTATTTTTATTCCTCAGAAATAGTATAAAAGGAACCATTTTCACCAGGCCGGACAACAGGTCAAAGCCCAGAAAAAAGGGACTGGGTATGACAAAAAAAAAATAAAAGGCGTTGCCAACTTAACTTTGTAGAAAATTAATTAAACAGCAAGCTAGTCAGCTCTAAAGGAATTTAACTTTGAAATTTTGTTCCATCCAATGGCAAGGTGCTTGAAATTTGAGGGGAAATTTTGTAAATTTGCCATGGAAACATTACAGTTCAATCAAAGGCTAAGTACAAAATTTCAACATTGTCATGAATCCAATTTAATGAGGTTTGTCCCTTTCATAAGTAGCTGAATAAGTTTTTAATTATAACTACTATATACGACAAACTTTCAAGTTAAAACTTAATTATAATAAACAAAAAACAGCTAGCATACTTAGGGGTTGTTCCATGTCGTAAGCTCCTGAAAACATTTGATAATGAGGAAGCAATAAGTTCACTCATACGTTTCCGCTGACCCAGCAAACTCTAGTTTGTGTCCCTGTTGTTACCTGAAAATTATTTCACATAATTAAACTCACTCCAGTGAAAGAAAGACCAGTATCAAGATGTTTTTGAAATTCTAATTCTTTAGCTGGAAAAAGAACATACCCAATAGACTATTATGGCAAACAAAGGACGCAACACCACAAAATATTTGTTTTCTACTTAATTTTTGTTTCAATTTTTTTTTTAAATAAATAATAATTCGCCTGGTTACCTGAATCTTAAACAGCTCAGAACTGGATGACATAAAAAACTATATGCAAAAGACACTGAAATGGATTAGATAATTGAAAGTTTGTTCGAACCCAACTAAATAGGTACTGATAAACCTACCCTTGCATGTACAGATGTGAAGAATTTCGGCAGCTCTTGGGCCTGATATGCATCTAACCTGGTTCTAAATAAAAAACGAAAAACATTGTTGGCCCCAAATCACTTCCCACTTCACAGAGTTCGTATGGATGGATCCTCTCCTAACAACCTGAAAGGTTAAGTAACAGAGAACTGTAATACAAGGCAACCTCTTTCTTTCGAAAATTTCCTCCTGTCGTTCTTATTTCTTGCAAGGAAATTTTCTTCACACATTTCGCAAGGAACAAGATGAATTTATGCAGCATTGCCGACTTTGAATTAAAATCTCATTTACGAGGAGTTAAAGTACTGATACTTTCATCTACCACAGTCAAAAACAAAAAAGCCAAGATGATTTATCACCAGATCCACAAAACTCTATTTTTTGGGGGGGGGGGAAAACAAACAGGATTAGCTGCAGTGGAGCGAGGCAATTAATTGCAATTGAATTTCCTGAAAAATCTTAAGCAAACCCGGGTACTAATAATTCACAAATAATGGGAAACGGGGTTCTAAGTATTCATTGCATCCTAGCTATTCGCAGGGGGTCTAAGAATGCATACCCTGACAAATATGGAGGTTGCTGGTGTAACTGAAAAATAAATTTAATTACCCCTGAAGGTGTTACATATTTGCTTTATTAGACCTAACAGTTATGCCAGCTTTCCTACCCTGACAATAAAACTTTTCCAGACAAGTCATTTCTATGGTTGAATTGTTTGTAACGTTGGGTAAAGTAGTACTGTTACTATACCTGATATACCCAATGCTCTACATTTTTCCATTCCTAAAATGGACAATTTGTCGAAAATGTTATTGTTATGATACAAACTAAAGTTTGTTTCATACGTTACCTGGCAGATCTATATATAGCTGTATTCTCCGATGTCCGACCAGAATTTCAAAACTCCCAGCACACGCAGGTCGGCGGAACCAGGTGGTTAGTTACCCATTCCGCCGCTGGGATGGGAGGCGGATATCAGGAATCAATTCCCATTTTCTGTTCAAGATTTTTTCATACCACTGTCCCCTGGAGGGGAGGTGGGGGTGGGTAAAAACTTTCTAATTGATATTATATATCTGCCAGGAGTAAGTATGAACAAAACTTTATTGTACTCATAAACAATAACCTGTTTTGTTCATGAAACACCTTACCTGTCAAATATATTATATAGCTGGAATCCCAACCATTGGAGGTTAAGGGGCCGGGCGGGACAGGCAATAGAAGGATTAGGAAACACCTCAAGTGCAGGATGATTTGGACATCTTGAATTCCTTACCTGTTAGCCATAGCTGACTTCTTGGATTACTTGTCATTCCCTCCGTTCTGCTTTTGCTTTTACTAGAGTTGCCAACAAGGTAGGTGACCTGTGTAGTTGGTGCGCTCTAGATGATCTGTCAAACGGGGGGTGGTCTTGGTTTTTTTGACCACAATGTGGACTAGACCAATATTGGACCCATGACTGTGAGGGCAAGACGAAGCTAAAAATCCCCACCACTGAACCTAACCTTATGGAAGTTTAGTCCCATAACCTTCTAGGCTAAAGAAAGGGGAAAGGCTCCCAAGATTACTAACCTTCTTAACCATAAACCAACCACCAAAATTAAAAAAGCAACCACCTACCCCTTTTCTATAGGATAGTATTTGGTGCTGCCCCTTCCTGCCCCCAAACACCCATTTCTGCGGATATGTATGGCGTCCAAGCGACTCCGCCAGTTTCTCATTATGCCGTCTTCACATCCCGCAAGGTAATGTGAAAGCAAACACAGAGTTGCTTCGCCAAAAAGTAGCGCCTAATGATATCATTAAGTTGCCATATTCTTTCGAAATTGCCATTGAAGTTGCAAGCAACAGCTCCTCACTTCAGGGCTTGGGCTTTTTATTTTCAAAAGCTTTCAATATCACCATCGAGCAGGAACGCATGGGCCTCCCTGATGTGCTTCGTAAAAATTAAAAAGAATGCCAGTGAATTCTTTGACAATAGGAAAGTCGGGTCTCTTACAGAAAACAACCATAAATTTTACAGAAGGGGACCCCACGACACACCAATTTTCTTTGGTTCTTTTGCCATGCTAAAAATTTGAGAGCCCTGACAGGGGCAACAGGACTCTCT
>NC_087204.1:109847523-109927257 GCF_015104395.2 Macrobrachium nipponense
AGAGAGTCCTGTGCCCTGTCAGGGCTCTCAAATTTTACATGCAAAAGACCAAAGATTGTCGGGGGGTCCTTCTGAAAATTTATGGTGTTATTGTTAAGAGACCCGACTTTCCTATGTCGAACGAATGCACTGGCATTCTTTTTGACGAAGCACCATCAGGGTTAGGACCCATGCGTCCTGCTCGGGATGGTGATATGAAAGCTTTTGAAAAATAAAAGCCCATGAAGTGAGAGCTGTTGCAACTTCAATGGCATTTCGAAAGAATATGGCACTTAATGATATCATTAGCGCTACTTTTTGGCGAAGCAACTCTGTGTTTGCTTCACATTACCTGCGGGATGTGAAGACGGCATATGAGAACTGTGAGTCGCTTGGACCATACATATCCGCAGAAATGGTGTTGGGGCAGGGAGCAGCACAAATTACTATCCTATAGAAAAGGGGTAGGTGTGCTTTTTAATTTTGGTGTTGGTTTATGGTTGAAGGGTTAGTAGCTTGAGGCGCTTTCCCTTTCTTTAGCCTAGAAGTTATGGGACTAACTTCCATAGGTTAGGTCAGGTGGTGGTTTTTAGCTTCGTTTGCCCTCCCACAGCTATGGTCAATATGGTCTAGTCACATTGTGGTCACGCCCCGTTGACAGATCATCTAGAGCGCACCAACTACACAGGTCACTACCTTGTTGGCAACTCTAGTAAAGCAAAAGCAGACTTCGGTGACAGTAATCAAGAAGTCAGCTATGCTAACAGGTAAGGAATCAAGATGTCAATCATCTGCACTTGAGGTGTTTCCTAATCCTTCTATTCTGTCCCTTCCCACCTCCAATGGTGGGATTCAGCTATATATATATCTGACAGGTAAGTTTCATGAACAAAATGTTATTGTTATGATACAATAAAGTTTGTTCATACTTCCCTGGCAGATATATATTGTTAAAGTAAGTACCACCCACCTCCCCTCAGGGGGGGACAGTGGTATGAAAAATCTTGAATAGAAAATGGGAATGATTCCTGATATCCGCCTCCCAGCGGCAGGAATGGGGTACTAACCACCTGGCCGCCGACTGCGTTTTGCTTTGGGTGCGGGAGTTTGGAAATTCTGTCGGTGACATCGGGAGGAATTACATCATATATATATATCTGCCAGGTAAGTATGAACAAACTTTATTGTATCATAACAATAACATTTTCGACAAATTGTCATTTTAGGATGGAAAATGTAGAGCATTGTATATCAGGTATAGTACAGTACTACTTAACCAACTTACAAACAATTCAACATATAAATGACTGTCTGGAAAAGTTTATTGTCAGGGTAGGAAGCTGGCATACTGTTAGGTAAAGCAAATATGTACACCTTCAGGGTATTAATTTATTTTCAGTGTACAGCAGACCTCCATATTTGCAGGGTATGCATTCTAGACCCCCTGCGAATAGCTAGGATGCATGAATACTTAGAACCCTTTCCATTATTGTGAATTATAGTACCGGGTTTGCTTAAGAGTTTTCAGAATTCAATTGAATTAATTGCCTCGCTCACTGCAGCTAATCTGTTTGTCATAGTTTTGTGGATGGTGATAAATCATCTTGGCTTTTTGTTTTACTGTGTAGATAGAGTATAGTACTTTACTCCTCGTAAATGAGATTTTAATTCAAGTCGCAAGGCTGCATAAATTAAGCTTGTTCATTGCGAAATGTGTGAAGAATTTCCTTCAAGAAATAAAGAAGACAGGAGAATTTCTAAAAGAGGTTGCCTTGTATTACAGTTCTCTTACTTACCTTTCAGGTTGTAGGAGAGGATCCATGCTACTCTGTGAGTGAAGTGATTTGCCAACAATGTTTTGTTTTATTAGACCGGTTAGATGCATATCAGGCCAGAGCTGCCGAAATTCATTCACATCTGACATCAAGGTAGGTTTATCAGTCATGTAGTTGGTTCAAACATTTTCATTATCTAACCATTTCAGTCTTTTGCATATAGTTATGTCATCCAGTTCTGAGCTGTTAAGATTCAGGTAACAAGCGATTATATTATTTAAAAAAAAAATTGAAAAATTAAGTAGAAAATATTTTGTGGTGTTGCGTCCTTTGTTTGCCATAATAGTCTAGGGTATGTTCTTTTCCAGCAAAGAATTAGATTTCAAAAACATCTTGATACTGTCTTCTTTCACTGAGTGAGTTTAATTATGTGAAATAATTTTCAGGTACAGGGACACAAAACTAGAGTTGCTGGGTCAGCGGAAACGTATGAGTGAACTTATTGCTTCCTCATTATCAAATGTTCAGGAGCTTAGACATGGAACAACCCTAAGTATGCTAGCTGTTTTGTTATTATAATTAAGTTTTACTTGAAGTTGTCGTATATAGTAGTTATAATTAAAACTTATTCAGCTACTTATGAAAGGGACAAACCTCATTAATGGATTCATGAACAATGTTGAAATTTTGTACTTAGCCTTTGATTGAACTGTATGTTCCATGGCAATTACAAAATTTCCCCTCAAATTTCAAGCACCTTGCCATTGGATGGAACATTTCAGAAAGTTACTTTAGAGCTGACTAGCTTGCTGTTAATTAATTTCTACAAAGTAAGTTGGCAAAGCCTTTTTATTTTTGTCATACCCAGTCCTTTTTTCTGGGCTTGACCTGTGTCGGCCTGTGAAATGGTTCCTTTTATACTATTTCTGAGGAATAAATATTGCTATTCATCCTAGAGAAAAAAGAAACAATATAATGCCAAGATAAATGGCTCGCTCACTTCTTATAGAAGTGTCGGTTATAGTAAGGAGCGAGTGGAATCACTCATACCAGAAGTCCCTTGCATTTAGCTTCTTCCTTCGACAAAACCCCGAACTACGGAGGAGCCGTGCTACAGCTCCCGGTCTACTACTACCGTGAGCCGGCCTCCGACGCCTGAGACGTCATTCCTTTCGATAGCACGCGTTACAAACCAGTCGTTAGAATTTTTCTGTGCTGTGTTTCGCTTGATTTTGGATTATCTTTTATTTGATTTTTCAAGATGTCTTCAGCTTCCTGCTTTTTGGGGGCTTCTAAGTTAAGTACTGTTTGGGGTTACTGATCTCAATTTTTATGATGTATCTTCGTGTTTTGTATACATATTCGGAGCCTTATCGGCCGGTATTGCCCCTCGACGCTTGGCGGTACGGGTTCTCTCTTTCGGTCTTCCATACCGTTAGGGATTTCCCCCCTTTTTCTCAGTACTTTAGATATGGTTACTTATACATAGTCTCTATATCTTTTATGCAGTAGTTTTTTTAGTTAGGCCTCCACGGGGCACGCTCGACTGCACGTTTCGGACCTTAGTCAGCTACGCCTTACATGTTAGGAGTTTATCAGTCACGATTTGAGAGTCATATCATCTTAAGTATTCTGATGTTCTCTCTTCCTTCTCTAGTTCCTGATTACCATTAATAATATTATAGGTACTAGGTTGGCTAACATACACCATGCTTCGGTATGGCGATTAGCTTCCCTGTTATCATTTATTTTACCGTTAAGTTAGGCTTTCATACCCAAATTGTCGATTGGTGATTAGCCTGCCCCCCGTTTTCTTGAACTAGAGGTTAGATTAAGCTAACATACCCCTTTCTTCGGATCGGCGATTAGCTTAATTTTCTGTTTGCTTAGCTTCGTGTTCCCCGTGTTAGCCTAGCTTTAAGATATCGCTTTAATTTTATTTGATTGATTATATAAGTAATCCTATATATATCAGTGATATTGAGTTGTTCCGACGGTTCTTCCCCACCTCGTGTCTTTCACCTGGCTGGGAAGACCACCGGTTGATCGCGGTGAGCCACCCGGTTACGGGGTCCCCTCCCGTCCCCCATTCCCCCCCCCCTCCATACATTGCCATCCACGTCGATGGGTGATGACTCGTTTCTCACAGCTAGCGTCCGAGTCTGCATGAGAGGGGGTGGATCCACGGGACTGGTGGGGATCTCCCCTCCTCCCTACTGGTATTCTCACTCGTCACGTGCCTCGGGGGCTCGGGGGCTCGGGACCTCCTCCCCCCTTCTTCTCCGTCCTTAACTGGCAGCTCAGGGGGAGGGCTCCCCTACCCCACGTTCTTCCCTAACCCTATCCCCCTCAGTTCAGTCCGGCAAGGTGTCTATACGCCGCTACCGAACATAGAGAGGGGGGGAGGGAAACCACCTGGGTTTCATATTCCACTTAGGATAGTTCACACGAGCACTTACTGATATAAAGGGGTTTTTATTTTGTTTTATTTTGTGTTATTTAATGTTTAGAATCTTTTGCGTTACTCCGGGGGGGTTTTTTTTGTTTTTATTTCCGCCTCTCGTACTATCCCCTTGCTTCGTTAGAAGTTTGACATTGCTCACTCAATATTAATTAACTCCGGGCCATACGGAGAACTCCGGGCCTTACGGAGTCTATTTTTAATCATATACAAGTGAGCTTAGGCGGAGGCGGAGACTTTCTTCCCCCCTCGTAACTTTTCTACGTAATATTCATACGTAGATCTCTATCCGTCGGTCCTACTCCGGTACCCACGGAATTTATTTTGCATATTATACCACCGGAGGTTGTCATTGGGTACTCAATGTATCCGTTTGAACTTACCAGATGTTACTGGTGCCAGGAGATTGGGTGCAGTGCCATCCTCCAAGACCCGTGCGGCCATATAGTATGCCGTTCTCATGCAGGATGTGCCGTGAAAGTGGAGGATTTTATCGTTTGCATCATGAAGCTTGCCAACCTGCTACTTGCTAGTAGGAGATGCCTCACTAGTAGTAAGTTTCTTAGCACTTTTTTCATTCATTCATCACCTGGAATACTTGTTATTATATTATACCTCTCACATATGAGACACATTCATATAATCTCAACACAACAGACATTCCTCCCCTATCCTGTCCCTAACTCTAGACCCTTTTTTACAGGGTTCTGATGAAGAAAAGAAGAAAGCTTTGTTGACTCTCAAAGCTTGGTAGGGGGTTTGGCCGGGAATTCGAAGGGCCGCCCTACATTCTTACCCAGGATATGGCGGACCTAGTATTCCCAGGAGCCAAGAAAGGATCAGTGGTGGACCCGATAGCGGCCGCCCCTTTGCTGGCCGACCTTCAAGTCATGATCTTCCTTCAGGAGGGGGATTTCCCAGAGGACGTTGCAGAAGACGTTGCGGCAATGAACCTCGACGTCGAACCCATGGCTATTGACTCCATGGGTACAGGTAAGGGTGTAGTAGGGGCAGCTTCTGTGGGTTCTCAGGGCCCTTTCCTGAATTCCCTTTTCTCCATCACCTTCTACTGATCCCTTCTACTTCCACTTCTTTTCCGGGGACTTCACTGAAGAGCAGCGGTCTGTCCGTCCTAAGGCTAATTCAGTGATCCCCAAGGCTAAGATGACCGAGGAGAAACTTAAAAAGTCTCTCCCCAAGAAATCGGTCATCCTGACAGACACTGTAAACTCCGGCTCACCACCCCGGATCAGTTAGGTCAAGGGAGGCCTCTTCCTCTGCGTCGAGGTCCCCCAAACATAGATCACGTAAGGATCGGGCTCAAGTCCCTCTTTTTGATCCCGCCAATCCTTTTCGGCTAATATTCTGGAGCAGGTGGGAGTGATCGTTAGGGGCCTTGGTTGACAACAAGGTCGGCTTGGTGCTCTCCCAGCTCTCCAGTTCTGTTACGTCTTCCGGCCAGTCGATCCAATCGCTGGCGGAACGGCTGGCCGCTCAGGAGAATTGCCATCGCCGGGATTCTAACCTCGATCGCGGCAGGTTCCCCTCTATCTGTGCCACCTTCTCCTCTTCCAATGCCAGATTCCAGCCAACTGCCGGAATTCAAGGCGGCCAACCCTTGGAGGATCGCTTCATATGCCCCGTTTGTCAACGGAATGTTGACAATCGAAGGCATAGGAACTCGAAGGCGTGAGGACTTCGAGTTCCACCCCAGAGACCTTCAACCACCATTCATTGGCTACATCGACTAAACGGAAGCAGTGATGATGAGAGAGGACAAGGTTCCCAAGGAAACAGTGATCCTTCCAAGGGAACAGGCACAGCAGACTCTAATGAGAAGTCGGAGGAATGGGGGTGTGAAAACACCCCGCATCACAGCCTTTAGGAGCCCTTTCACATTTTTTACTCCGGTTGGAAGGGACTCCGCTACCAACTGACCTTAAGGTAGTGGAAGCAACCTTTCAGGCCGCCCTGAAAGACGAGCCCCTGCCTCAACTACGAGAGACGGAACCCACCTCTCTCTTAGTCCCAAGGCTCCGAGACGTACTTCGAGGGGGCAGTTTCCTACTTTCTCAGTAGGAAAAACTAAAGGCGGACTGTGCCACCTCTCTCTTTAGTGAGAGACTCCCCAGGTTGTCGGACTCCCTCATCCAGATGGAGTAACGACGCCCGACTAGGCTCGCGAGATCCCTTTCCTCCATGACTATGGCGAGATGACGGCTCTTGTATACCAACAAGAGCCGTTATTTAAAAGTTTTAGCTAAAGGTCTGCTGCACACCATGCAGTGTGACCTTTACGACTTCCATCATAGCCAGGAGAAATTGTAGGAAGCACATTCTGGCGGAAGCTACTATCCGCCATGAACCTAATAAAACTGATTGCTTCCTCAATTTGGGAACGGACCTCTTTCCTTTAGCACCAGTAGTAGCAGAAGTCCTTCATGAGGCTTCTAAGGTTAACCAGTGCCTCAAAGTCAGGTGGGGACTGGTAGCAAAGCGGAGGCAGGAATCTTCTGGTCCTAAACCCAAGGAACAAGAAGAAACCAAGGAAGTTCTCTCCCTTCCAGCCTTCTCAGCAAACGTTGGTTCAGGCAGTCCCAGCACCACAAGGGCAACCATCGTCGAAGGGTCAACAACAATACCTTGTTCTGACCCCTCAGTCCCCAGCAATCTTAACCTCTACTTCCTTGTGGCTGTCTCGCCAGCCTACAATTCCAACTATGAAAGCCAGAACTTTCAGTCTTTTCAATAGGTTTGCGAGAGGCAGCAGAGCAAGAGGTGCCTCTCGATTCAGAGGATCCGGCAGGGCTGCTAACAGAGGAAGAGGTTTCCGAGGAGCAAACCAGCAGTGAGAGTCCCAAGGTAGGAGGGAGGCTGTACCTCTTCCGCCAGCGGTGGGGGTTCAGCCCTTGGGCTCAAAGTATAGTAACAAAAGGACTAGGTTGGAGTTGGCTAGAGGGCCCTCCTCCAACCAACAGATTCTATCAAGCACCAACAACGGAATTGGTAGAGTATACCGAAGAGCTCCTTCTCAAAGGAGTAGTCTCAAGAGTCAACAAATTAAAATTTCAAGGACGCTTGTTCAGCGTGCCAAAGAAAGACTCGGTAAACCGAAGATCATCTTAGACTTGTCCATCTGAACTTATTCATTCATTGCGACAAGTTCAGGATGCTGACCGTTTCGCAGGTACGGACCTTACTTCCCCGTGGGGCCGTCACAACCTCTATAGATCTTACAGATGCCTACTATCATGTTCCCATAGCCAGACACTTCCGTCCATTCCTAGGCTTCAAACTAGGCAACAGATCCTACTCCTTCAAGGTAATGCCATTCGGGCTCAACAGAGCCCCCCAGATCTTCACCAAATTGGCGGAAGCAGTGTGCAAGAGCTAAGGAAACAGGGAATAATGTTAGTGGCTTATCTGGACGATTGGCTTATTTGGGCAAAGAACCCAAAGAATGCAAAGAAGCAACGGTCAGAGTGATTCAAATTCCTAGAACATTTAGGTTTTCAAATAAACAAAACCAAGTCCAGACTAACACCGGAATCTCAATTCCAGTGGTTAGGCCTTCAGTGGGACTTACAATCGCACACACTATCAATTCCGTCGTTGAAAAGGAAAGAAATTGCAAGAGCTACAAAACATTTCTCAAACAACAACAAACATCCAGGAGGTGCCAGGAGAGGATCCTGGGCTCACTCCAGTTGCATCAGCACAGACGTTTCTGCTCAGGAGTCAAACTCAAAGATATAAACAGAGTATGGCGCTCAAGAGCGAATTGCAGATCACGGGACAAACTAGCCTCTATCCCCCAGCGATCTTACGGAAACATCTCCGTCCCTGGACGGAGAACAAAGAATCTTTCAAAAGCAATTCCCTCTACAGTTTCCCCTCCATCATTAGTGATCCACACAGACGCTCACTAACAGGGTGGGGAGGATACTCCCATTACGAAAAAAGTTCATGGAACTTGGTCGTTAACATTCCGCCAGCTACATATCAATGTACTGGAGCCATGGCAGTATTCCTCACACTGAAACGGCTTCGTCCGCCCAAGAACTCACATTTCAAATTAGTTCTGGACAGTGCAGTAGTAGTACACTACATCAACAGGGGCGGATCCAAGTCAAGCCACTTGAACCATGTCATGATAGCCATCTTTTCTCCGGCAAACAAAAACAAATGGCACCTGTCAGCCACTCACCTGGCAGGAGTCAAGAACGTAGTAGCAGACGCTCTATCGCGCTCCGCTCCGTTGGAATCGGAGTGGACACTGGACAGGAGTTCATTCAATTGGATCAGTCTACAAGTCCCCGGACTCCAAGTAGACCTCTTCGCCACGGAGTCAAACCACAAACTCCCTTGTTACGTGGCACCCAACCTCGATCCTCTAGCATACGCTACGGATGCAATGATCCTCGATTGGAACGAATGGAAGAATATTTACCTCTCCCTCCGGTGAACCTTCTCATGAAAGTTTTAGACAAACTCAGGACATTCAAAGGCCAAGTAGCTCTAGTAGCTCCCAACTGGCCCGAGAGCAATTGGTTCCCTCTACTCCTAGAGTTGAGACTCCGACCTCTACGGATTCCCAACCCCCAAACACTAACCCAGTTAGTGCAAACTCAGACTGTGTCCGCTTCCTCAAGAATTCAGAAAACCCTAACTTTATGGATTTTTGAAATTCGCAGCCATGAGGAATGCAGAAATTGATCCCCAGAAATATCTCATTCTTGGAATCAGATAAAAGAGAATCTACTCTCCGGCAATATGATTCATCTGTCAAGAAACTAGCAGAGTTCATTAAGTTTGTCAAATTCTCAAGTCATGACAACGAACCTAGCCATAACTTTCTTCAGATCATTGTTTGAGAAAGGCTTAGCAGCAAGCACTATCACTACGACCAAATCAGCTCTTAAAAAGATCTTCCAATTTGGTTTTAGCGTAGACCTTACGGATTCGTACTTTACGTCCATACCAAAAGCTTGTGCTAGATTAAGACCATCAACGAGACCTAAATCAGTCTCTTGGTTCCTAAATGATGTCCTCAAAACTGGCCTCGGACATTAACAATGACTCTTGCAATTATATATCCCTCCTGAGGAAAACCCTATTCTTATTAAGTTAGCCTCCGGAGCTAGAATATCAGAACTGTCAGTTTATCAAGAGAACCAGGCCACATTGAGTTCCTCCCCTCAGGGGAAGTCCTCTTATCCCCAAGATCGCCATTTTCTAGCCAAAAATGAAGACCCACAGGACAGATGGTCCATCGTGGAAAATCCTTACCACTACCTCAAGACATCCTCCCTTTGTCCTGGTCAACTCATTAAGAGCCTACTAAGCAGAACAACTCTGAAATCTTCGGCCCTTGTTTCAATTAGGAAGGAAGGTGGTACATTATCCCTAAAAGGGATCAGGCAACAAATTTTTATACTTCATTAAACAGGCCAATCCAGAGTCCTTTCTCGGGCCACGATTTTGTTAGGGCGGGTGGCCACCATCTATTAATTAATTTTTTCCAACACATGGAATTTTGACGATCTTAAGAAGTATACAGGCTGGAAATCTCCGACAGTTTTCAAACGGCACTACCTAAAACCCTTAGAAGCCCTCAAAATTTCCAGCTGTGGCAGCTGGAAAACACAGATTCTCCTGATTCTTAATTTTTATATAAACTTCTTGTAGCCTTCCCTTTACTACCTGCCCCATTGCACCATTACTTAGTTTAGTCGCCTCCATGTATTGGGTTATTCCTTGAGTTTGCTTTTGTTTATCATTCTAATTGGATTCAGTTCCATTCTTTTGTATATATCAACTTATATCCTGTCTTTGCCTAACCTGTTTTGTTATTGTTTGTTGTTAGGCTAAACTAATTTTAAGTAATAACCAGTGTTTTAGGGCTTATACTTCCCTTAGGGTAAGACTGTAATTTTAGTTGATTATTATACTATTAACCTTACAAGTGTTTAACTTTACCTTCTTAATTTATCTGTACTGTTCCTCAAGCTTGGTGTTTAGCATTCTCTGGTACTATTTCACAGGCCGACACAGGTCAAGCCCAGAAAAGGGATTTTGATGAAGGAAAAATCTATTTCTGGGCAACGACCGTGTCGCCCTGTGAAACCCCACCTGTAGTTAGATTATCCTCACCCAGCTTACCCCAACCCGCTTGGAGGCTATCTTCAGGAATGACATCTCAGGCGTCGGAGGCGCTCACGGTAGTAGTAGACCGGGAGCTGTAGCACTGCTCCTCCGTAGTTCGGGGTTTTGTCGAAGGAGAAGCTAAATGGCAAGGGACCTCTGGTAGTGATTCCACTCGCTCCTTACTATAACCGACACTTCTATAAGAAGTGAGCGAGCCATTTATCTTGGCATTATATTGTTTCTTTTTTCTCTAGGATGAATAGCAATATTTATTCCTCAGAAATAGTATCAAAGGAACCATTTCATAGGGCGACACAGGTCGTTGCCCAGAAATAGATTTTTCCTTCGTCAAAATCCCTTTTCTCATCTTACCCTGTTGGGATGGCCTTTAGATGACAACCCCTGTGCAACTGTACATCCTTGGATACTTGTATAAAAGGGAAAGTGCGGTTGGATGGCACGCCTCCTATCTGTAGAATTTGAGTCGCTGATGTGGTGGAGCCATGTAAAAATGTGAATTCAAGCTATCCTGTAAAATCTGAGTAGATGATGTGGTGGAGCCATGTAAAAATGTGAATTCAAGCTATCCTGTAAAATCTGAGTAGATGATGTGGTGGAGCCATGTGAAAATGTGAAGTCAAGCTATGCTTTAGAATTCGAGTAGCTGATTTGGTGGAGCCGTATGGAAAAATGTGAAGTAAAGCTATGCGTTTGGTTTTAGGTCTGATCTCCACAGACATGATCCACAGGACACCAAGAGCATTAGATGCTCACTGCATGGAAGAAGTAGAAAATTCTGAAGTCTCAGTGGGCCTTTTGTGCAGTGCTCCATACATCTCATTTTTTAATATGTTGGGATAATGTTGGTATGAAATTTTTTGTTTTGATAGAATACTGTGTTAGTTTGCTGACATTCCTCCTTGGGCTGTGTTTTAAATATAAGGGTTATTTGTTCATTGTTCAATTTGTAGCTATTGGGATATCAGGCGACATGGTCATCTTTTTCATTGTTTCTTACTGCATATCACACTTCTACTTCAACATTTGACAGGCACCTGAAGGCGGCTGAAGACCTTGATAATACAGTAAGGTCTTTGAAATTTATGATTCGAGATGTCAAATGACCATCAGTTGATAGGGAGATTGAAGAGTTAAGTATTTTGTATATTTATGAAACAAAATGTGTAATTACAATTTTGTTCATGAAACTTACTTGGCAGATTATATATAGCTGTATTCTCCGAAGTCCGACAGAATTTCAAAAACTCGCGGCACACGCAGTGGGCGGCCAGGTGGTAGTACCCATTCCCGCCGCTGGGAGGCGGATATCAGGAACCATTCCCATTTTCTATTCATATTTTTTCTGTCGCCGGTCGGTAAACACCTGTTTACAGACTCCGACCAGGATTTTGGATTTTGACTCTTTATAAGTATCTGGATGACTTTTGGTTTTGACTCTGGATTGTTGGATTGGCATACGCGATAGTGGACTGTTTTTGGATTTTGGATTGGCTTTTCTATGAACGTGATGTCGGGATCAAGTTCAGGTGAGCTTCCAAGTGTGTGTGAGAAGTGATTGCAAGGTGAGGCTACCGAAATCATCGGTAGACCCCCACACAGTATGTATGGGGTGTAGGGGGCATGTTTGTTTGTTGGTTGATCGTTGCATTGAATGCAAAAGTTTTGACTGAGGATGAATGGAAGGTGTATGATCCTATCGGCGTAAGTTGAGCGCGATAGGGATCAGGAGGTCTTCCTCCAAGAGCGGTTCTACGAAAGGTAAGGGAAGTAACATTTCTCCTATTTTAACACCAGTAGAATTTGCTTCACCTAATCCTGTGTTGTTGCCTGAGGGCCCTAGTTCTGTGTCTGGAGAAGGTAATGCCCTTTGCTCTGATTCTAGAGTCATTACGCACATCTAGAGTCCCGAAAGTGTTTGGCCCTTGAAAAACGGCTCGAGTAAAGTGTGTGATCGTGCCCCTAGTGTTGTGGAGGGGGCGTCAGATCGGCCCATAATGCCTCTAGGTCTAGACCTCTGTCATACTCCCAGAACCTCAGGGAGTGGGCATGTCGAAAAGCCGCAAGAGGGTTACGGGGCTCCCCACCGATCTGGCGTCCCTTCGGCAGGACCTGTTGCTACTTCCCAGGCTGCCAAGGAGCGTGGCTCAGGCTCGCATCCTTAAGGACTGTTTTTTTCGTCCCCTCCGAGGCGCCCTCCCCGCGCAAGCCAAAGGGGTGGAGCGCTCGGACGTGACTCGCGTCCGTTTGAAAAGGACCTTTTCCTAGGGAGGACGCTTTACGTCCCCTCTCTCCGCTCTCGTTGCGGTCTTTGCCTGCATCGTATGACGCGTTTCCTCCACAGAAGAGAGGTAGGACGTCGTCCTGAGGACGACGCTGAGAAGCGCTTCTCTCGCGTCTCGGAGAGGCAGGTTGCTGTACCTTTGAGAAGGAAGGAGGCGTCCCCCCGCCCCTCGTCTTCTCGCAGGCGCAGCCCTTCACCTCCTCTCGGTTCTTCTCCTACGAAGAGTATTCTTGCGTCGCTTCAAGACCAATTGTCGGCCTTAATGGCTCGAAAGACTCGCCCAGCAGCAGTTGAGCCTAAGCGAAGGAAGGACGCTAGACTGCCTGTCAAGAGGACGTGGCAGTCTCCTTCTCTGTCTCCTCGTTCGTCTCTGTCTCCGCCCGCACGTCAGGACGCATTTGAGGAACGCTCGACAGGACCGCTTTTTGAAGACGCTCGGACAGGACGCTTTTGGAAGACCTCGTTCCGGGCGATTTTTTGTTTAATTTGACCCGCTTTTGGCCTGTTGGAGAAGGCTTTTCGGAGAGCGCTCAGAACGGACGCTTTGAAAGCGACGAAAGCTGGACGCTTGAGCGTGAAACGTAGGACGCTCCTCGAGAGAGACTAAGAGTAACCTCTCTTGACGCGCAGCGCGGTCAGGACGCTCTTCGTGGTTCGAGCTCTAACGATCGACAGAAGGTCGGTCGCTTTGAAGGGGCTGATGTTAGTCTTCCTCGAAAGCCTTTGTTGAAGGCTAGACCCGTTGGGCGCACGCCCTCTCCAGAGGTTCAATCTCTTTGCCGTATTCGGGAGGAAGGAGAGTTTAGTAGTCCGGCGGACTCAGTGGAGGAAGAACAGCCGTCAGTTTCGTCGGTTTCCGACTACAAGGTGCTGGTTCGTCTTTTACGTTCTTTGTTTGTGAGAAGATTCCAGCCTGCAGCTCCTAAGTCTCCTCCCTCTCAGTTTTCGTCTTTGAAGTCGGGCAACGGTTTCGGAAGTGGTGGAGATGAAGACTTCCTTGTCCACTAAGAGAGCATTCAAGAAATTGCAGGATTGGATGGAACGTTGGAAGGATCAGGGCAAGTCGACTTTCGCCCTTCCTCCTTCAAGACTCAGTGGGAAAGGCGGCATTTGGTATGAAGACCGCAAATTCTGAAGTATGGAGTTCAAGATCCCGTCTTCTTCCCAAGGGGACTTTGCTAGTCTGGTAGACGCCCAGAAGAGATCCCTTTTATCGTCCGCTAAGATTTCATGGACACCAACGGAGATCGACCATCACATGAAAGGTCTGTTAAAGACTCTGGAAGTCTTTAACTTCCTAGACTGGTGCCTAGGAGTCCTGGATCTTTCATTTCTAGGAGTCTGATTCTTTGAGTCTGGGGGAGCTGTCCAATGTGTTGTCATGATGGACAAGGCCGTCAGGGATGGTTCGGAAGAGTTGTGTCTCATTTCGGCACTGCTTTCCTCAAGAAGAGAGCGCTCTTCTGCAATTTTAAACAGCCGTAGGTCTGTTTCTGCATCGCAGAAAGCAGAGCTTCTCTTTGCACCTCTTTCGAGCCATCTCTTCCCCCAGGCTATGGTAAGGGACCTGGCAGTGAGCCATACAAGAGAAGGCTAACCCAGGATCTCTTGGCCCAGTCTTCAAGACGTCCCGCAGTCCCTATCACGTCGTCGTCTGGACGACCTCCTAGGAAGGTTAAACCCTTTCGTAGCGCTCCTCCCTCCCCCCGGCGCTGCTCCTCGAGGAGAGGAACTTGCAAGAGGAAGAGGTTTCCTTCAAACCTAAATCCTCTTAAGTGAAAGAAGCGTCCTTCAGATGCCTGTCGGAGCCAGGCTAAAGTTCTTTTGCGGGTGCGTGGAGAGAGAGAGATACAGATGCGTGGTCCCTCAAGATAGTGGAAAACAGGGGTACAAGATCCCCTTTGTGGACCCTCCTCCTCTTTCTACGACTCCCAGAGATCTTTCCCCGTCATATCAAGGGTAGAAACAGCAGGCTCTTTTAGAAATCTTTTGATCAAATGATCATGAAAAGAGCGGTGGAGCAGGTCTTAGACCTGGGGTCACCAGGATACTACAACGACTTTTCCTGGTACCAAAGCAGTCGTCGGGGTGGCGTCCAGTCTTGGACGTAAGCAGCCTGAATCTTTTCGTAGAAAAGAAAAAATTCAAGATGGAAACACCTCAGTCGGTTCTAGGAGCCTTAAGACCGGGCGAACTGGATGGTGTCCTTGGACCTACAGGACGCATACTTTCACGTGCCTATCCACCCTCTTTCAAGAAAGTTTCTGAGGTTTATGCTAAGGGACAAAGTTTGGCAATTCCGAGCCCTTTGTTTCGGTTTAAGCACGGCTCCGATGGTATTTACCATGCTCATGAAAAACGTAGGCGAGATGGTTACATTCTGCAGGAATAAGAGTGTCCCTGTATCTCGACGATTGGCTGATCAGAGCATCGTCAGAAGAAAGGTGTCTGAAGGACCTTCACTTCACTTTAGCTTTGGCGAAGTCCCTGGGACTTCTGGTCAACCTCGAAAAGTCTCATCTGACCCCAACACAGTCCATCGTGTATCTGGGGATTCAGATGGATTCAGTGCTTTTCGAGCGTTTCCGTCCCAGGAACGACAGCTGCAAGGCTTTTTTAGAGAGAGTTTCGGCCTTCTGGGGAAGGAAGCTTGCTCGGCGAGGGAATGGATGAGTCTGCTGGGAACCATTTCCTCGCTGGAAAAGTTTGTTTCCCTGGGAAGACTACACCTCAGACCTCTCCAGTTTTTTTTCTTAGCAGACGAATGGAAAGTCAGAGAGGATCTGAATGCGACCCTTTTTCATCACCAAATCGGTGAAGAACCATCTAAGATGGTGGTTAGATCCTCGGAAGTTTCGAGAGGGGTTGTCCCTAAAGCTTCTGAGCCCAGACCTAGTGTTGTTTTCCGACGCCTCGGTGTCGGGATGGGGAGCAACACTGGGAGGGGAGGAAGTGTCAGGCACCTGGAGGGGGGTTGGGGGAAACAGGTGTCCTGGCACATCATAAAGTAAGGAACTAGCGGCGGTTTTTTCCTTCTGGCGCTACAGTTCTTCCAACAAAAGGTTGCAGAGAAAGTAGTCCAAGTCAACTCGGACAACACCCACAGCCCTTGCGTACCTAAAGAAACATGGGGGTACTCACTCCCGTCCTCTGTTTTATTTAGCGAGGGAGATTCTGCTGTGGGCAGATGCGAGACGGATAAGGATCCTGACGAGGTTTATCGCAGGAGTCCAGAACGTCAGAGCAGGAGCCCCTTCTCAGCCGACAAGATCAGATCCTGCCGACGGAATGACGTTGCACCAGGACGTCTGTCCGAGAGCTCTGGAGACTGTGGGGTGTCCGTTAGTCGACTATTTGCGACGTCAAGGACAAAGAGGTTGCCTCTTTATTGCTCCCTGTGCTGGATCTGGGAGCAGTCGCGACAGACGCTCTGCTCTGGGGACTGGACGAACCTAGACTTGTATGCCTTCCCGCCATTCAAGATCATGGGGGAAGTAGTAAGGAAGTTCACGGCATCGGAGGGGACGAGGTTGACCCTGATCGCCCCGATGTGGCCCGCGAAAGAATGGTTCACGGAGGTAATGTCATTCATCATAGACTTTCCGAGGACATTGCCCTGGAGGACACTTCGCAAGATATCACCCGAAACCTCTCCGCTCTGGGTCTGACTGCGTTCAGACTATCGAAAAGCTGGCCAGAGCGAGAGGTTTTTCTAAAGCAGCTGCAAAGGCGGATCGCCAATGCTAGGAGAACGTCCTCGAGAGCGTTTATCAGTCGAAGTGGGCTTCCTTCAGGGCATGGTGTAGAAAGGAGGGAATTTCCTCTTCCACTACCTCTGTGAGCCAGATAGCCGATTTCCTGCTATTTTTAAGAAATGTACAGAAGCTGGCTGTCCCGACCATCAAGGGATATAAGAGTATGCTGTCGGGAGTCTTTCCGACACAGAGACTAGACCTGTCTGATAACAGGGATCTTCACGATCTCCTGAGATCATTTGAGACATCCAAGATACCTCAGGCGAGGCCTCCTTCTTGGAACTTGGATTTATGTCCTTAGACTTTTAATGTCGAGTCTTTCGAACCTCTACATGAAGCGTCTCTTAGGAACTTGACTAAGAAGGCTCTTTTCCTAACTGCTCTTGGCGACGGCGAAGAGAGTTAGCGAAATTCAGGCCATTTGTAAGAGAGTGGGCTTCAAAGGGGACAATGCTGTCTGCTCTTTGAGTCCCACTTTCTTAGCAAAGAATGAAAACCCGTCGAACCCTTGGCCTTGGCCAAGGAGCTTCGAAATCAAGGGTATGACAAGCCTTGTGGGCCAAGAACCTGAGAGAGTCCTGCCCTGTCAGGGGTCTAAAGTTTTATGTCCACAAGACTAAAGAAGTACGAGGTCCCTCAGATAATCTCTGGTGTTCGGTTAAACGACCCGATATACCATTATCCAAGAACGCTTTGGCGTTCTTGAGGGACGTCATTAAAGAGGCTCATTCGTCTTCCACACAGATCGATTTGAGCCTCTTGCGAGTGAAAGCTCACGAGGTCAGAGCTGTCGCAACCTCGCTTGCCTTCCAAAGGAACATGTCGATCAAGGACATCCTTGACGCCACCTTTTGGAGGAGCAATTCAGTATTCGCCTCACACTACTTGAGAGATGTGAGAACGATATACGAGGACTGTTGCTCTCTTGGGCCATACGTTTTCTGCAGACACAGTCTTGGGGCTGAAGGTAGCTCTCTCCCTATCCCTTAGTTAGGTTTAGGTTAGGTTTTAGTTGTTGTGTTTTTTGTTGTGGTGAGGCTTTGGTGAAGACCTCCCATCTCTTAGCTTAGTGTTCAGGGGGTCTTGGATAGTTGGTCAGGTGGTGGTCAGTTGCTTCGTTGCCCTCATTTGTATGGCTCTATGCTCTTGTCACATTGAGGTCACGTCCCCGTTGACAGAGCATCCAGAGCGCACCAGCACTACAGGTCTCCACCTGGCTGGCAACTCTGATTAAGCACAAGCAGGCTGAGGTGACAGTAATCACAGAGTCTACTTTTGCTAACAGGTGAGGAACCAGGTGTATATCATCTACTTAATTTAAGTTTCTACAATCCTATTCTGTCTCTCCCCACCATCCGAAGGTGGGATTCAGCTATATATATATCTGCCAAGTAAGTTTCATGAACAAAATGTTATTGTTATAATACAATTAAGTTTGTTCATACTTACCTGGCAGATATATATAATTAAGTGCCCACCCACCTCCCCTCAGGAAGACAGTGGCACTGATAAAATATGAATAGAAAATGGGAATGGTTCCTGATATCCGCCTCCCAGCGGCGGGAATGGGGTACTACCACCTGGCGCCCACTGCGTGTGCCGCGAGTTTTGAAAATTCTGTCGGACTTCGGAGAATACAGCTATATATATATCTGCCAGGTAAGTATGAACAAACTTAATTGTATTATACAATAACATATTCATAAATTTAAACTTTGTAATCAACTGGTTGGTAGGTACCCTACTCCCAGGAATTCAGCTAATTTATGTCACACTGGCAGCAGTGCTGTTTATGATATAGTGAATAAGGGTCTAATTAGTGAAGGAGACTCAAGGTGAGTGTCTTACACTGATGATATACATTTGCTAACAGCTATTCTTTAAGAAACATTAAAACATCAGTATAAGTGAAGTGTTGTACGTAAGGTTTAAAAATTATTTTCAATATATATGGCTAGGTTTTCTTATACCATTTGTCTAACTTGTTCTTTTTTTGCAGATGTGAGTGATGAATTAAACAATCACAGTTGTTCATGAGGCCTTGCCCAAAAAGGGTAGGAAACATTTATGGACTAGGAAAATGGGTCTTTCTTTAGGCCACCTTAAGGTTAAAACCAGAAAATCGATACAGTGAGTGAAAGAGGACGCCTTTAGTAGACTAATTCTGAGAAGTTAAGAAACGAAAAAGTGCCTCAATCCAATAGTGACATGGGTTTTGCAAGCAACAAAAGGCGGAAGTGCTAATTAAGCAAGGAACAGCGTACCTACTAGTAATAATAACAATAATATCAGTTATGCTAAGAGCATGAAGAACCGAATGTATGCAAGTCAAATGTACATAGATAGTGTAATCGAGCTGCTCGGAGAGACCGCCTCATCTTGTTAATGAAGTGAAAGACAACAGTGATGACGATGATTATGCCAGTGATGGTGATGATGACAGTGTTAGTGACGCTGATGTAAGTAGAGATTCTGTTGATGAAGTGCCAGAAAAGCTTAAGAAGGAGGAAAGATGATGACGATGACATGATCAGGAAGAGGAGTCTAGTGATGAATACCAGCAGTGATAGTGATGATGATGGGCTCGGGAGGAGAGGAGGTTGAGGATGAAGATGATGATGACGATGACAAGGATAAGTGAACCTTGCAAAGGAGGAAAAGGGAGATGACGTGGACAATGCTGAGGAAGAGGAGGAGGAGATGATGAGAAGAGGAAGATGTGAACATTTGTCAGATGCAGGTACAGTGACATTTGCAGCAGTAATGTTGTTGACAGTTTCTTGCATTCTTTGTTATAAATTTTTAATGTAAACTCAAGTTTGATCTTTGCTTTTGATGAGAAAGTTGTTGATGTTGTTAACCTGTAGGTTATATGGTTTTTTATATATAGGAAGTTTGTGGAAGATTAATATTATTTACTTAGCCACTTTTATGGATATAGCAATAGAATGCTCATATGTGAATGAAAGGAAGTATTTTGTTATGATTGGTCCTTCAATTTTTAATGGGAAATATCATTCAGTCTTTAGACTTTGGTGCTTTTGCGAGACTTGCCTTTTACTTTTTATTTTTTTTTATTATTATTTTTGTTTTTTGTAGAAATTTTGAACAAACAGTTTTGATCCTAACCATGAAGGTTTGATTGCCAGGTTATATGTCAGATTGATGTAACAAGCATACATGTTGCGTTATATACAGCAAAGCATGTAATGATGTTTGAAAAATTTGCCAGTGGGGAAAAGGATAGATTACTCCCTTGTAACTAAGTTATGAATACATTATTGTCATATTTTTTTATGTAGAGATAATTCTATATTGTGAAGAATAATAGTTTCTGAAGAGTCCTACCAGTTTATACTACAAAGAATAGCTGTTGCTTATGTGATGAGAATGAGTTATCTGTTAAGATATGCCATGCTAGGCTCAGTAATTTTTTTTTTTTTTTTTTTTATAAATCTTTGCAATTGTTTTTTGTTAGCAGGCAGATTTGTGATCATCACATGTATAGGCTGCTGGATAGTTTGATGATGACCCAAATAAAAGGGTCATTTGGGGGAATTTGGGTATGATTTTTGGGTTAAGTATATCTTCGTTTAACCAGACCACTGGAGCTGAATTAACAGCTCTCCTATGGGCTGGCCCGAAGGATTAGATATTTTTACGTGGCTAGGAACCAACTTGGGTTCCTAAATGGGCAACGGCACCTACAGTTTATTGTGGGATCCGAACCACACTATATCGAGAAATTAATTTGGATCACCAGAAATAAATTCCTCTGATTCCGCGTTGGCAGAGCAGGGAATCGAACTTCGGACCACCGGATTGGCAGCCAAGCTCGAAAACCACTCGTCCAGCGTGGAACTATGATTTTTGGACTTTGGTAGTTTGTTAGGTTTTTGGTTTGTGATTTATTATCATGTATTGTAGTAGAGTCATTTCCATTATCTCTGTGATAAGTAAATACACGAGATCTTGAACTTGATTAATCTTATTCCATGGATAAAGTTAAATTCTTCTGGCCAGTCAGGTAAGGACTAAGATTGTGTTTAGTGCTCTGGTTAAACTTTTTTTCATAAATGGCATTTGAAGTTGGTGGTTGATGATAGGAAAATATGAAGTTATGCCATCAGCAATAGAAGGCTGGGCAGTGATTCAAGAAATGTAGATGGTTAATACTTGGATACAGTTCAAGAGAAAGAGATAAGGATGGTAAATCAGTAAAAACAAAGTTTCAATAGGGCCTAGGAAGGGAAAATAAAGGAAAAATACAGTTGGGAAGGTGTCATGTGCTTGTTGTGGGAAAGGTGGGGCAGTCAGACTCTACAAATGTAAAAGATGTTATAAAAAAATGTTACAATTACAATGTACATGTAATTGGAGATTTTTGATACCTAGAAATGTAATCCAAAAATACAAGGGCAAGAGACGTAAAGTGCGAAAATTCTTGATAGATGAGCATTTCTTTCACCTTTTGGATGTAGTACTTGACTGTTAGACTGAAACTGTAGTTGAGAGAGCCCCAAAAAGAATAGCTGCAGGATGAATGAAATGTCAAGAAATATCTGGAAGTACAATAAATAAAAATTCCCCTTTAGTAGAGAGAGAAAAGGGTATACAAGAGGTTTATACTGCTCAAGTGCAGTAGAGACAGGAAATAGCAATCGCTAAGGAAATTCAAGCGTTTGAAGAGGTATGACCATAGAATATTAAGATTAATAGCAGGGCATAATGGGTAGAAAGCTGTGATGTCCAGGAGTTGTTTTAATAGTGAGGTCTCTTGAGACTGAGAAGTTTAGCCTTATGATAGAAGTGATGAGGAAGAGTTGATCAGGAAAGCACTAGATGGGGAAAGAAGCAGGACAATAACCTATGGAGAGGTCGGGAAATAAGGAGTAAAAATGGGTAGATAAGACCTAGAGTGGTTAGAAAGGGAAATGATATAATCTGCAAAAACATGATATTTTTATAATAAAATAAGGTTTCACATATACTTACAAACAATTACAAAGGTGTAAGAAAGCTTCCAGCTTTGTAATTGTTTGGTAAGTCACTTATGTGAAAATGGATAGTAGATAGGATACGCTGAAGATGTGAAAATGGATAGTAGATAGGATACACTGAAGAGTAGATTTTAAAGTGAGATAGTTTGGCTGTGCGGTGATGAGAAGTGTCCTGATGCCTGTTAGTGGCATTATTGCTATCATCATTATTGTAAAGTAGTTCTCATGTACTAGAGTTTCATTGATAAGCTTTCATAGGGTGTGCTCAAAATATTTATTTGTAGTATATGAGTGAAATGAAACTAGGTTAATTTGAACATTAGACGGCTAAGGGAAAAATGAGAAAGGGAATGGATGATAATGTACAGGGTAAGATAGTAACTAGGTTGGAGCTGATGGGATGTCACAAAGAGTTTGTGGTATTTTTTACTGTTAGCCCTTCCAGGTACATTGCATTAGTTATCCCATTTAGGGACATCTCTTGGAAAAGCCCAGATGATCTTAGAAGACCATAGGTAAAGAATAGGACCAAGTAGTGATTCAGGGAAAACGTGTACTTGATAGAAGGGAATGAAGAGCATGCAGCATGTGTCAGACCCTACAATATAGAAGGAATGCTGGATAAGAAATGTTAGTGAGGATTTGTATGGTTTGATAAGGCTTTAAGAACACTATTAATATTTATCATGAAGTGTTTTTTGTTTGCTGTAATAAATTTTACTTTGCTTCTTCTCTGTTTTGGTTTTATTTTAATCAACCTATACGTAATGGCAGATGATGATGATGGTGATGCACAGTCACAGAGACCAGAATCATCTTTAAGTCAGAAATCTAAGGATACCACAACAGAGTCTCAGCCAGTGAATGTTAAACATGAAGTTGAAGTCAAGGAAGAGCCAGCTGAAGAGCAGATGGGCGTGAAAGAGGATAATATCAGCCAGCTACAACTTCCTGCAGGTGTGTGTTAAATTTCATTATTATTAGATGATGAGGTTTCAGGTTTTATCAACCTAAATACTAGTAGTATATAACCCTTCATCTTTAGGGATAATACTTTAGATAGTCTATTTGTGAATGGTAATAGTGTGTTTTTTTTTTTTTTTTTTTTCGTTAGTTATTGATTTATTTTTGATAGTGAATAAATTGTAGTCTACTGTATTTTTCCTCTCTGGAAGGAAGGATAATGTTTACATATAACTGTTATTGGCTGCCAGCCCCTGTTGGTGTTGAGGGAATTGAGAAGGGGGAACAAGGCAGCTAGAGAGAGAGGCAATGTCTTCCTGGACTCCTCCTCCCAAGTAATTACTTCTCATAGTGACTGAAGAAACTATCCACAAATGTACAGTAAAGGTTAACTCAGTGGTAGAAAAGATGGACTACGTAATGTAAAATTAAAAGATATTGAAAACTGCAAACCCATTGACAAGAAAAGGGAATTTTAGAGTTCTGAAAAGTGACCAAGTTTAAATATGATAAGAAAGCACATCAGCCGTGCATAGTACTTTATGCAAAGCTTGATAATGCTGTGGTAAGGAAAGTGGGTGTTGTACAGTAATATCTCCTAGACAGATAAAAACACAGCGCAGTACATTATAATGTACATGTTTTAGCCATGAAAGAAGGGCTTGTTCATTGCATGGCTCCTCCATAAATAAATTACGGTTGGAGTACAGCCCGGTAGAAAGAATAATGTGGTTTTAGAGGAAATAGGATTTTATCATTTCTTTTAATCATAGATGAATATAATTTAAAATATTTTTTAATTAAGTTTATTGAATTTAAAAAACTTGGGCTTATTTGCCACAGTGCTTGATCTAAGCGTAAATAGTAATACATATTGAATGCAGTCCAAATACAGTAATCAAGTCTAACTCTTTTGAATCATTTTTATGAGGGTAAATCTTTGTTAATCTATCCAACTGCTTAACCCTCTTACGCTGAAGCCCTAAAAATCAAACCTCTCCTGTATCCGGCGCCGGTTTGGAGTGACGTGGAAGCGGAAAAAATATCTTTTTAAAAAAATCACAGCGCGCTTAGTTTTAAAGATTAAGAGTTCATTTTTGGCTCATTTTTTTTGTCATTGCTGAAGTTTAGTATGCAATCATCATAATTGAAAAATAATATCATTATCATAGTAAAATAATGCGAGATATGGTAGCGAAAAAAAATTCATAGATAATTGTATTCAAATCACGCTATCCAAAAAAACGGTCAAAAGCTAACGAGTTACTTATTTTTCGTTGTATTGTACACTAAATTGCAATCATTTTGATATATAATACATAGTAAAACAATAAAAGCAACACCGGAAAAATATTATCACAAAATGATGTACGAATTCGTAACGCGCAGACGTAAAAAATGTTATTTTCAAAATTCACCGTAATTCTAAATATTGTTCTAGAGACTCCCAATTTGTTTCAAAATTAAGACAAATGATTTAATATTACGATACTTGTAAGATTTTTAGATTAGAATTGCAGATTTCGGACCATTTCGGACTAGTTAAATTTGACCGAATGTCGAAATTTTTATATATCTATTTTTTTTATATGCACATATTTCAGAGATGGAAAAGCTACAACCTTCACTTATTTTTTTATTGTATTCTTCATGACTTTGCGCACATTTTGATATATGAAACTCTATAAAAGGCTAATATGAAAAGGAGCAAATATTAGGATAATGCGATGTACGTATTTCGGAGACTTGCGGCCACGAATCGGCGCGCGGAATGAAGGTAAATATATTTTTGTTCATGAATCTTACCTGCCAGATCCTATATATAGCTGTATTCTCCGAAGTCCGACAGAATTTCAAAACTCCCGGCACACGCAGTGGTCGGCCAGGTGGTAGTACCCATTCCCGCCGCTGGGAGGCGGGCTCAAGGAACCATTCCCATTTTCTGTCAGATATTTTCTGTCGCCGGTGCAGACAACAAGTGTTTTCTGCACCTCCGTCATTGGATTTTGGAACTCTTTTGGTCACTTGAGTATCCCGATTGATTTTTGGTTATTTGATTAGGATCGTGGTTAGGCATACGCTAATTGTGGATTGTTTTTATTTTGGCTTGATTTTTCCCTTAAACTTACGATGTCTGGATCTAGTTCGACTAGGCCAGAGTATGTTGTGTGGAAGAATGCAAGGTTAGGCTACCGAAAACTTCGGTAGACCCTCATACAGTGTGCGCGAATTGTAGGAAACATGTTTGTAGGTTGATGAGCGCTGCAACGAGTGTGAAAATATGTCTGATTCTGCGTGGAAGGCTTATGAATCATAGGTACGTAAACTAGAACGTGATAGTGTAAGGAGGTCTTCCTCCAGGCGTGTAACACAAGTTACCCGTCCAGTAGAATTTATCCCTCCAAAGACCTGTGATGCCTTCGGGCCCTACAATAGTGTCTTTGGAGGGTAATACCCTATCTGTGATTCTTAAATCTTTGCGTAGCCTGGAATCATGTTTGCATTGGAAAGTTATAGTAGTGTAGTGAAGTATAGTGATAATGCCATAAGTGTTCATTCTATCGCGTAAGTGTATAATTTCTCATTGACAAAAAAACACTACCGCGTGATGGCTCTCCCTACCTCGGTGAGGCAGAATGTAGTAGGGAGGTAGCTGTCCAAGTGTCTAAAATACTCTACGTTTGTTTCATAAAAACCTTGCCAGTCAGATATATGTATATATATATCGCCGGGTAAAGGTGAACAAGCGATGTTGTATCATAGTAATATTATTTTTGCCCTTACGTCATATTACTATCAAACGGTTGTATGGTTCAAGTTATATACTCATACCATAGTTACTCCTACCGAGGACACCAAAGAGAGTACGATTATTCTTATTACATTTAATCGGTTCTCCCTGCAACTATTCAGGGGTTGCCGGTTTCCCTATTTTTAAACATTTAAGGTATTGTTATGACAATACCAAATTAGCCTTTTATATTTAGCAAATTCAGTTTCGCTTAAATATACCAGTTTGATGGATTTTGGTTTCTGCTCTATAATGATAGTAAACCTATTCATTCGTAGAATGGTGTAGGTGGCAACTCAGGCAGAGCAGTGCGAGAACGACGAACGTTCTCTGAGTCTGCTGTCACTAATGCGTAATGCAGTGCTCAGTTCCATCTGATTGTCTGCCATGCGCAGTAGGTTACGTCTCTGTCTCTCCTGCGGGATTGACGGACTAACCATATTTCTACCCTACAATCACGGCCCTTAGCCTCGGGTTGAGGGGAATTTCTAGCATACATGGCTGAACATCTTCACTTTGCGAGAATTTTTTCATAAAAAAAATAAATAAATAAATAAATTATATATATATATGTATGTGATATATATATATATATATATATATATATATATATATATATATATATATATATATATATATATGTGTATGTGTATATGTATGTGTTATGTATGTGTATATGTATGTGTATAGTATATATATATAATATAATTATATATATATTAAAAATTAAATAAATTAATTAGTATATATATATATATGATATATATATAATATATATATATATATATATATATAGTATATATACTATATATATATATATTATTAGTAATTATATATATATATAAATATATTATAGTATATATATATATTATCTATATATATAGATTATATATAGAAAATATATATATATATATGTATATATGTATATATATGTATATATATCTTATTTATATTATATATATGTTATATATATATATATTATATATATATATATATATATATATATATATATATCATATATATATATATATATATATATATATAATAAATATATATATATATATAATATAATATATATATATACGCACAGGCGGCCGTCGTCTTTGGTTCCTCGGTAGGGGGACGCTTCTCGTCCGTTAGCTCCTTCTGCTTTGCAGTCGTCTCCTGGGCAATTGGAAGACTTTCCGCAGTAAAAGAGAGCTAAGATGTATGATGTATGGTCTCTTTTCTACTGTGTTGCGATCTTCACCGGAGAGGACGTCTTCCGATGAGTATGCTTTTGAGCGCTTCGGTCGCTCCTAAGATATATCCTTGGCGGTCCATGTGAGAAGGAGGAGGGCCTCCCCTCGCCCATCGTCTTCTCAAGGATCAGCCTTTTGCCAGAAAAGGAATGTTCTCCATCGAAAAGGATGATTGTGTCTTTGCAACAATAACTTGTTTTGTGATTGCAGTGAGAAAGGCAAAGCCACATCGCGAGAGGAAGGATGACAGGCTGCCAATCAAGAGTCCAGGCAGTCCCTTCTCCTTCTCCTCGTTCCGCTCTTTCGCCAGTTGCCTTGCTCTCTAGAATCTAGATTTCATGCAGCTCTCCAGAGGTTGTCTAGAGAGCACGGTTACCATCTTCCCGAAACGTGTGTCAGTTGAGAAGAAGTAAGGAGGTCTTGGTTCGATGGCTTCGAGCCTCTTTTGAAGAATAGTTTCAGCCTGCGGCCCCTCAGTCTCCTCCTTCGCAATTGTTATCTTCGAAGGACGACTGGCTCATTCATGCCTCCACTCAAACGCGGTGTCTGAAGGATTTTCAAACAACTTAATCATTGGTGAAGTCCTGGAACTACTGGTGAATTTCGAAAAGTCACATCTGATCCCAACCCAATCCATCGGTGTATCTGGGGATTCAGATGGATTCAGTGGCTTTTCGAGCTTTTCCGTCCCAGGGACGTCAGCAGCAAGGCTTAGACAAAGTTGTTTAGCCTTCCTAAGGAAAGATTCGTGCTCGGTGAGGGAATGGATGAGTCTAACTGGGGACCATTTCCTCGCTGGAGAAGTTTGTTTCCTTGGGGAGACTGCACCTCAGACCGTTACAATTTTTTCTCAAGTACAATTGGAAAGAAAACAAGAATCTACACATGATCTTGGAAATTTGTCAGGAGAGGTAAACATCACTTGAAATGTTGGCTAGATCCAGTGTAGCTGTCGGAGGGCGTGTCTCTCAAGCTTCAGAGCCCTGACCTAGTGTTGTTCTCCGACGCGTCCACCACGGGATGGGGAGCATCATTAGGGGGAAAGAAGTGGCAGGCACCTGGAGAGGGAACAGGTGTCCTGGCACTAAACCTAAAGGAAATGGCAGCCATCTTTTTAGCTCTCCGGTTTTTTTCCAAGAAAAAGTCTCTCGTCGAATAGTCCAAGTCAACTCAGACAACACCACAGCTCTGGCGTACTTGAAGAAACGTAGGGAGGGAACACAGTCTCAGTCCCTTTTTGCTCTGGCAAAGGAGATCTTGCTGTGGGCAAGGGCACTGGACGTCATGATCCTTACGAAGTTTGTAGCATGAGTAGAGAATGTCGGGGCAGATCTCCTCAGCAGACGAGGTCAACTTCTGCCAACCGAGTAGACTCTGCATCAGGAGGTATGCCAAGAGCTGTGGGGGTTATGGGGATGGTCCGCTCGTGGATATCTTTGCGACGTCCAGAACGAAGAGGCTTCCACTGTACTGCTCCCCCAGTACTCGACCCAGCTGCAGTGATGATGACACACTTCTCTGGGACTGGACGGGGATGGACCTGTACGCCTTTCCCCGTTCAAGATCTTAGGGGAAGTCATGAGAAAGTTTGCGGTGTCGGAAGGGACGAGAATGACTTTGTTCGCCCCCCCGTTCTGGCCTGCGAGAGAGTGGTTCACAGAGGTCATGGCCTTTGCAGTAGACTTCCCGAGGACGCTTCCAGTAAGGACAGATCTCTCAGACAGCCCCACTTCGAGAGGTACCACAGAAGCCTCTTCGCTCTGAGTCTGACTGCATTCAGACTATCCAAAAGTTGGCCAGAGCGAGAGGCTTTTATATCGTCAATGGCGAAAGCTATCGCCAGTGCAAGAAGAGCGTTTTCCAACGCAGTGTACAATCGAAGTGGATAGTCTTCATGGAGTTGGTGCAAGAAGGAACGGCATTTCCTCCACCACGACCTGTGAGCCAGATTGCTGACTTCCTTTTCTGAGAAGGGATCTAAAACTTGCAGTCTCTACAATCAAGGGTTATAAGAGTGTGCTTTTAGTTGTCTTTAGGCACAGAGGCATGGACTTGGCGGACAACAGAGACCTTCACGATCTCTTGAGATCTTTCGAAACAATGAAGGTTCAACAATCCAAGTTGCCGTCTTGGAACTTGGATGTAGTTCTGAAGTTCCTCATGTCCAGTCCATTCGAACCTATGCATGAAGTGCGAGCTTTTATGAATTCTTCTTGGTTCCATAACAATATGTCATAAAGACATATGAGCTGTCACTTACGGGAGGATTGCAATTCTGGGCCTGTGGTTGACCTCCCGTTACACGAAGGATGTCAATTCAACCTACAAGAGATCCTTTTCTCTTGGTTGTTTCGTGTCTGCGGATACGTTGCTGGGATAGGGAGCCGACACTGATCCTTAACTAGTGAGTTAATTTTAGTTTAACTCTTTTTAAAATTAAGCGCTAACCCTCCGTGTTAGGATCAGGTGATCGGGATCGGTGTTGTGCTCCTTAATTATGCTAATAGGCATAGGTATATGGTCATATGAGTGGATTAGCACCCATTGACAAATGCCAGTTAGGCTTTGCCGAGTAAGTGGATAAGACCCCATCGGAAAACCCACAAGAACTCTTACCCATAGGTCACATCCTCGCTGAGGCTCTTGAGACGAAGCAGACTCCTAAAGCAATAGCTAGGAAGTCAACCCTCCGTCTGAAAAGATAGGAACCAAGGTTTATAAGAGGTCCTTCTGATAACTAGTGGTGTTTGGTCAGGAAGCCAAGGTTACCAGTGTCAAAGAATGCTTTGGCTTTTTCTTGAGGGGCACCATCAAGGAAGTGCATTCATCCTGTCAAGACAGTGATATGGAAAGTGTTGAAGGTGAATGCGCATGGACTGAGGGCTATTTCTACGTCGGTAGCCTTCCAAAAGAACATGGCACTCAATGACATCTTGAATGCCACATTTTGGCGTAGTAATTCAGTGTTTGCCTCTCACTACCTTCGGGAGGTGAGGATTAACATACGAGAACTGCTACTCTTTGGGCCCACCTATTGTCGCAGCAGACAATATATTGGGGACAGAGAGTAGCATCTTCCTATCTTTTAGAAAATAATATGTTAGTTTGGACTTTTTAATTTTATTTCTTTTTATTTTTATTTTTATTATGTTTATGTAGGTGTTTAGTTTTTTGTGTCTTGGGTAGGCCGCCTTAGGCGGCCTTCCCTCCATTAGCCTTGGTTTTACGAAGTTTAACCAGATAGGCTAGGTCAGGTGGTAATGTTTTTGCTTCGCCCTCAATAGTAGGGTAAAATGTTTTTGTCACAGTGTGGTCACGCCCCCATTGACAATCATCTGGAGCGCACCAGCTACATAGGTCACGTCCTTGCTGGCACCTCCAGTGAAGCATTAACAGCATTCGGTGTCTAAGCAACACCTATATGATCGTCACATTGTGGTCACGCTCCCCGTGACAGTTCATTAGAGCGCACCAGCTACACAGGTCACGTCCTTGCTGGCACCTCTAGGAATGCAGTACCGAAATTGGAGGTCTATAATATAGGATCTAGTTGCATTGTGGTCACGCCCCCGTTGACAGATCCTCTAGAACTCAACAGCTTCACAGGTCACTACCTAGCTGGAGTCTCTAGTAAAGCAGAAACAGACTTGGGTGACGGTACTCACGAAGTCAGCTATGCTAACCAGTTAAGGAACCAAAATATCAATCATATATATGAAATTGTTTCCCAAAATCGAATCTGTCTCCCCCTTCCTCCAAAGGTGGGATTCAGCTATATATATCTGGCAGGTAAGATTCATGAACAAAATGATATTGTTATGATACACTAAAGTTTGTTCATACTTACCTGGCATATATATAATAATCAAAGTTGCCCACCCCCAACTACCCCCCCTCAGGAGACAGTGGCACTAGAAAAATCTGACAGAAAATGGGAATGGTTCCTTAAGCCCGCCTCCCAGCGGCGGGAATGGGTACTACCACCTGGCCGACCACTGCGTGTGCCGGGAGTTTTGAATTCTGTCGGACTTCGGAGAATACAGCTATATATATATCTGCCAGGTAAGTATGAACAAACTTTATTGTATCATAACAATATCATTTTTTCAAAAATTTACCATGAATCACAAAATTGTTTTAGAGACTTCAAATTTGTTTCAAAATGAAGAAAAATGATGGAATATTACTAGGCCGTAAGAGTTTTTAGCTTACAATTGCGTTTTTCAACTATTTCGGTAGAGTCAAATTTGACCGAACGTGATTTTTTTTCTATTTATCGTGATTTATATGCAAATATTTCAAAAAAAAGAGAAAAGCTACAACCTTCAATAATTTTTAGTTGTATTCTACATGAAATTGCGCACATTTTCTATATATAAACTTTATGTAACAGCTAATTTTAAATTGTGCAAACATTTCGACATTCGCACAAAAAAAATTCTGATTCTTGCGGAAGAGTTACTGCGCGGACATAAGGAAAAAAATTTTTTTTTTCATAAATTAACCATAAATCGAAATATTGTGCTAGAGGACTTCCAAGTCATTGCAAAATGAAGGTAAATGATTGAATATTACTAGAATGTAAGAGTTTTAGCTTACAATTGCGTTTTTTCGACCATTTCGGTAGAGTCAAAGTTGACCGAAAGTTGAAATTTTGCACTTAACGTTATTTATATGAAAATATTTCGAAACTGATAAAAGCTACAACCATGGGTTGTTTGTTGTTGTATTGTGCATGAATTTCGCACATTTCCATATATAAAACTTTATGTAACGGTAAATTTAAAAGGGTGCAAACATTAGGACAATCGCACGAAAAAATTTATCGGAAGAGTTATCGCACGAACGTAAGGAAAAAGTTTTTTCATAAATTCACCATAAATCGAAATATTGTGCTAGAGATGTCCAATTTGTTGCAAAATGAAGGGCAAAATGATTGAATATTACTATAATATAAGAATTTTAGCTTACAATTGCATTTCTCGACCATTTCGGTAGAGTCAAAGTTGACCGAAGGTTGAAATTTATGCACTTATCATTATTTATATGAAAATATTTCAAAACTGATAAAAGCTATAATCATGAGTATTTTTTTGTTGTATTTTACATGAAATTGCGCACATTTTCATATATAATACTTCATGTAAAGGATAATTTAAAATGGTGCAAAAATTATGTCAGTGACGAAATAATTTTTGATATGTGTCACTGATACTTTTTAGTGCGATAAGAAAGAAATTCGCGCCTGCGTAGCGATTGTAAACAAAACAAAGCCTTGATCCGTGAACTCCCAGCATCCCCCAAGGCGCGTGATTCAAAAGTTTTCGGCTGGTTGGCCTTTAAGTATTTTTCCGCGAATTTTTAAAAAAGCTTTTTTGAGCCGACGTATGATTTGTCCAATCGGCATACGGGAGACATTTTGACTCGACATTTAATACGTCCAATCGGCGTAAGAGGGTTAATGATGTCTTTACTTGAGAATGAGTCATAATACTCCCCCCCCCCTTCTTTTTTTTTCTATCTTTAGGAATGGTAGTGTTCTATATCATCTATGGTAGAAAAAGTATAGCTATATGGTAGAAAAAGTATAGCTATAGAGTTGGTTTAAGTATTATTTTATTTTGTATGTTAGTAGGAGGATTACATATTTTTGCTTTTAATCATTATGAAATTTTTGTCGTGATGAGTTGTTTCTTAACTTTGGAGAACTAGGGTTAGTCGAATGGTCTGTTAATAGTTGGAGAATATAGTTTCCTTTTAAGTAATTCTTTTTGCCTTATGTTTTATTACTCACTAAACTTGCTTGCCCTTAGAAGAATAGATTCTCTTATACTGTACTATAATTTAAAGGCTGCTAGTTTGAAGACCTTATTTATTATCGATGGAAAGAATTATCACTTTCAATATTGGAAATATTCTATTTAGAAAATATCTTTTCACCTTTGATTATAAGATTTTGAAATATGGATAAAGTGATAGTATATCAGAGGACTCAGGTTCTTCATTTTCAAGTTTTTGTGCAGATAATGTTTTTATTTCTTACTGTTTTCCTTAATAAATCTTGTACAATAGTACTGGTAAATCTGTAGATTAACCACCTACATAAACTTAAATGCTCAAAATAATTACTATTAGGAGTTGCAGTTCCACCTCAAGTAGCAGAAGCTATGCTTATGCAGAGTCCTCTTGCTACATCACTGTTGCAGTCATTCCTAGCAACTTCTTTGTGGTTTGGTTCTCCAGAGACTACAAACAAAAAAGTGGGCAGCCAATCAAAATTGAAACAGGAGCAGCAGGTAAGTGAAATAGTGTAATTGAAGAGGTTTTGCATTTCTTTTTGTTTGAAATAGGTTGCTTCTTTTACAAGTAATATGAGGAGTAATTGTCAATCGATTTTTTTTTAATGTTACAGTAGTCTGTACCCGAGATTTTTGTATCACACAGGTGTATACAATCACTATGTTCCAGTTCCATTAATCATAAGAAGCCTTACATTGTTGCAAACAGCTCTTTAGTTGCACCATCTTGTTAGATATTGGTAGAAAAGTGCCCAGTGCTTTTGACCAAACCACCGGCCAGACACCTGTTGGTCATTATTCTTATACATTATTTTTTGTCAAGAGTTCTTGCTATTGGGAAAATTGCATCTGTTCTTTTACAATATATTGTCTGGACATTGCTTTGCCTTCAAGAGGAGGCAACCACCCACAATAATTATCACGGAAAATATTGATCATTATTCACTACATAAAATTTGCAGTGATATGCATTGTAATTTTGGATTTCCTCTCGGCAACAACTCTACTTAATAGTGGTAAAGTACAGTATTCCTTTTATACCTGTGAATAAATGAAGAGGCATTTAGTAAATTTTGTAAGATGAGTGTTTTGCTTTCATTTAAAAATTTTGCCATAGAAATATTTTTGCAGCTTTTCAAAAAGTTGCTAATTGTTTAAATGAATTTTTAAAATCTCTTATCAAGTGGCATTTTAGTTTGTAGAAATGTTCAGTATGGTATATAGTTCTTAGCACAACATTGTTGTTAAAGCAATGGCTATTTTGCATGGTTATGTCAAAAATTGTCAAGTTGTCATATGTAGAAATGAAATGTTCAGAAAAGGGGAGGGTATAATAGTAATAAAAATGAAGAATGCCCTAGAAAACCACATTAACAAGTTTGTTTCATCCACCATTTTATTTAGATTAATGATTCTGTTGATATAGGGAAGCCTGCGCCAGTCATATGAAAGGCAAGAATTTTCACTCTTGGTCTGGTTAAACTACATAAACTAGAACAACAATTATCCACAAAAAAGAAAATAGCTTAGCAAGTAATGTAAGTGAAAGTTTGTAGTATTAAACTTTACAGCAGGGATTCCGTCCCTTGCAGTGCACTGAAAGCCAAAATTCTCCGTAACCCAAAGCATCATAATTATAATGGGAATAAATAGCACTTACAAAACCGTTAGGACACTGTAAGCGCCATAAAGCAGGTAACTATGCTGTAAATCTGCTTACAGCACCAAAAATTCAGGGTTAATGGTGCCATGAGCCTATCGCCAAAAGTCCGGAATGATGTGACCCGAACCAGACGTAACTTGGGGACTTCCTGTATATATTAGGTAGCATAGAATGTTTGTATCAATTTTTTGTGTATGTAGTAAATAGTGTAGTTGAAGGTTTGCATCAGTTTTTTAAATATATTGTCGTATTACCAGTTGGCAATCTCTATTCTAGGTTCCAGATGATGTAACAAGGGAGATGCTTGCATTTGCGGCAGGCTCTACAAAGGATAAAAAGAAACGCCAGGAACTGAAAAATACAGGGCAAAGTTATATAAATACCAAAGGAAAGCTTGTGAATGCTAAGCGTGTGTGGCCCCAAGATTGTAGTAGGTAAGTTATGGCTTGTCATATTTTCTTATTCCCCAAAGTGCTGTAAGTAATCTTGTGGATTTTGCTAAATATTGGGCCTGGTGTAAAATAGTATTGATAAATTTTCCTTAATCTGTGTATAGGATAATCATGAATTTTGTTGAATAGGTAATTAATAGTAAACTATACCCTATCGGCTCCTATACTGTGGTATTGGCGTTGTCCCCCATGTTGTCTAGTTTACTCCTCTGGAGTTTTAAAGACCTATCCTTCCCATTTACCCCATTTTTAATCTGTGCATCTGTTAATGTCTCCTTGGAGCTATATATCTCTGGTTGTTCCCTGTTGCCTTGACTTCCTTATAAAATCTTTCCATTCTTCCAGGTCTCTGTTTTTCATATAGATCTGATTACTAAATCTTTTGAACCTTTCTTGGGATTATCTCATGCTACTGGATTTCCGCACCTTTAATTGTTACTTCTTTTTTTTTAATTAAATTACATTGGTAAATTTCAAGCTTGCAGAAGCTCTCCTATTTGTTGATACTATATAGTATGTATATAAATATATAATTATTGGCAGCTATTTCTTTCCATTAATAGTATTCATAACATTTTTCTATTCTTATAGCTTCTTTTATACAAACTTAGTTCCAGCTTTGCCATTTACTCAGAATATATCATTGTTTTTTCTTTGTTTTTGTGTACGTTTTTATTGTCAAAATACAAGGTGCTTTTGCATGAATGCCATACCAGATCAGAAATATCTATTTATGTTTTGTAGTCTTCATAAAGGTTTGTCAAAACAAATAGATGATTAATTGGGTCATGAATGTCTTACTGATAATACTAATACACAAGAATGCCAGGGCTACATTTATAGATTTATTACTGAATGTTGTATATGAATACAAAACTCATATATAACACTTCATTTATGTAAGTAAATTAGTTAAGGGAACTGAAAAAAATATTTACATTAAGAATGATGCCAGCATGAAGGACGATTAAGCGACTAACTTTCCTAGCTGTTCAATGTCTTTATGCCCTGAGGTCAGCTTAACATCTGAGATAGGAACTGGCAGCAATGTAAACAAAAAAATTCCGCGTTTAAGAAGACAGTTGTTTTATTGTTGAAAGCTAGAAAATGTGAGGGCTCTTAATGATTAGCAAAAATTTATCAGAAACCAATTATATTTGCATTGTATATCTTATGCTGTCTTCATCTACCTACAAAGTGAGTTGGAATATGAAGGAGCCAGTAGGTTTTAGTTAGGTCTTGAAAAAACCTAGTAGCCTGTACTTTTATAATGAGATAAAAAATTCTTTAGACGATTGTAAAAATATATATATATCTTGAGTTTTTCTTATCAGGATATTCTTGAAGACAAAATTGCATTCTCTTTTGTTAGGCTAATAACCTAGAAATTGTCTAAATGATATCTTGCCTCCTCAGATAGTTTACTATGAAGTGAAGACTTGAAAGAAAGTAGCAAAGCAAAATTATACCTAGAAGTTGTAGTGAGAAAAGAAATGAAAAATAGAGTAGATACTGCATAGTATTTAACAAAAAAAGTTGGAGGAGACAGTAAGGAAGATGATAAAAATGCACAAGGACACTGAAATGTGCAGATTTTAAGTAATATCAGTAATGAAGATGCAGATAATGTAATCATATTTCTCCAAAACAATTAGTAAATGCAAAACGTAATGTCAAATTTTCCTAAGAAATTAATGTGAAATAGAATGTACAGCATAAAAATGGTTGAATTAGAATACTGTAGCTGATTTGTGAATTTTTTGTTTTTTTTTTTCTTTTTTCATAAAAGGATATTGATATGATAAAAAGCCATTTTTCAAGGCTGAAGAATCAAGTAAATGGGAACCACTGGTGGAAAGTGCAATTGGTGATAAGTTGTGTTTGATAAAATTGTCATAAAATAATTCCGCATGTGTATTACAAGCAGTTACACTATTTATTTTTTGTGGTAAAACCACAACTTTTGAATTCATTCCCAATACTGAATAGAATAAGTAAATATAATTTGTTCCGACACGGCATACAAACCTTCGGTCCTTTTACAATAGGAAGGTTACTAGCGGCAGCTGGATAGGTCGTAAGTTTTTGAACAAGGGGTTCGGTAGTTAACTGCTTGTCCGACAGGCGCGCGTGCGACTGGGAGGTAAACAATCACTTTTGCTTTCGGCCTGCTGGCGTGTAGACGTGTTTATCATTGCTCTCTGCCCGCTTCATCGTCGTTGCTTTCGCATGGTTGTGTTTTTCTTTTTCTATTTATCTAGTGAAACTGAATTGTAAGTACAATCATTTCATCTTTATTTCCATTGAATTCAATTGTGAATTAAAGGATCTTGGTTTCTCCACGCCCTCCGATTACCCGAGTGCGGGACTGAAGGGCGTAAGTGCGGGAATTCATTTTTCCCAGAAATGATCCTCGTATTGTGTATGCTCGGTGTGCCGAGGGCGGAGAGAGCGCTCGCTCCGAGCTTATATTTTGGTTGGAAATGTGTAGATGAAAATCGTAAGTAAGTACCCTTTTCATTTATATTTTTTGAACTGTATGCTCGTTGCCGAGCGAATGTGCTCGGCACGAAAACTTATTCTGTATGGAAGTGGAATCGCAAGTACAGTATTCTTTTTCATTTCATATTTTTATACATGCAACTTACCCGGCAGATATATACTTAGCTATAGACTCTGTCGTCCCGACAGAATTCAAAACTCGCGGCACACGCTACCGGTAGGTCAGGTGATCTACCATTCCCGCCGCTGGGTGGCGGAATCCCGACCATTCCCGTTTTCTGAGCCAGATTTTCTCTGTCGCTGAGGCCGGCAACAACTGTTGTTTGGTCTCTCCTGATTGGAATTCTGCTCATTTGCCGAGAATTGGTTGGACTCATTTGGTGAAGTACTCTTGTTTATTCTCGGGATTGGCATACGCTTATTTTGGACTGGATTAGGACTTGGATTTGGTTTTTTCTATTAAGATGGCTGAAGTTAAAGTAACACCTAAGTTTAGGGTTTGTGCAAGGGAAGAATGCAGCTAGAAGCTCGAGTAGATCTTGTTCTTTTGAGCCTGAATTAGAAACTAACAAGCTAGATGATGTTTCTCCCATAACCTCAGCCCCTTCTCCTGTGTTGAATCTAAGGATTTCATTTTCAGAAATGGAAAAAAATCAGATCCTCGATCAGGGAGCTTCAGGAGCAGCTTAAAGCTATGGAAACACAAGGTAAGAGTGTCAGTGAATACAGTGACCCCAGTGCAGTGGAGGGGGCGTCTGATCGGCTCCGCATTGCTCCTAGGCCTAGACCGCTTCCAAACTCCCAGGACCAGGGGAGGAGGAATGTCAAAAGCCGCAGGGAGGATGTGGAGCATCCCCAACGATCAGGCGTCCCTTCGGCAGATCCTGAAGTAACGACCCAGGCTGCCTTGGATAGCCGTAGAAAAGGCATCCTGGAAGAGTGTTTTTCTGCGTCGGACTCCTCCTCGTCCAGGCGTGGATGGAGCTCTGCTTCGAAGTCTCGTCCTCTGAAGAGATCGTGGGTAGCGCCGAAAGGAGACGCTTTTGATTCAAGCCCAGAGCGATTTCCAGAGGATTTTCCTTCGACTAGTAAGAAGGCGAGAAGACCGTCTCCAGCGCCTCAAGATCCGACTAAGCTTTTCCTGCTTAATCTACAGGAGCAAATATCCTCCTTGGTAGGCGCTCTACATAAGGATTCGTCTCGAAGAAAAGACTCCTCCCTTCCAGTGAAGAGATCGAAGTTTTCTTCTCCTGGTAGGAGAGAAGTTTCTCACTCTAGCAGGCGCTCGTCACCGGAGAGAGACTCTCGTTCTCCCTTTAAACGATCCTCTCCTATCTATAAGGAATGAAAAAGTTCCCAGCGGTAGCCGCTCGCAGAGCAAGAGATCAGCTACGTCTCTTAGGAGAAGTCAGGAGTCGGACTCCTCTTCTGAGGATCAGGATAGGCGTCAAGAGCCTAAGAAGCAGGAGCTTTTTAGACACATAGATTGACAGAGCCTAGTAGGCGCCAAGAATATCACAGGCGTATAGAGCCTAACAGACGCCAGGAGTCTTGTGAGAGGCGTCAAGAGCCTACCAGGAGTCACGACAAGCGCCAGGAGTCGAGCAGGCGCCAGGAATCAAGCAGGCGTCAGGAGTCGAGCAGGCGTCAGGAGTCGGGTAGGCGCCAGGAGTCTAGCAGACGCCAGGAGTCGAGCAGGCGTCAGGAGTCAAGTAGGCGCCAGGCTCCTTGTACGAGCTTAGGTCAGAGTAAGACCCCTTCGCACTTTATGAGTTCTTCGGAGAGTAGGAGCCCTTCTCCTGGTAGGAAACAGGTTCCTGAGAGAAGATCTCGTGCGTTTAAGAACTCTATTGCGCCTTGTAGTAGCAAGGATTTGTCACACGGACGACATTCTTCTTCGTTTGACAGAAGTCCCTCGACAACTAAGAACCGCTCTTTTCCGAAAGGATCCCCTACAGCCGGAGGACTTAGAAGAAGTCTCGGATGAAGAATTACCAGTGGATGTAGTAGTCTCTGATTATAAGAGATTGTCCTTGTTGTTGTTGTTGCAGGAGTTCGGGGATAAGCTTCAACCAGTGGATCCGCCCTCTCCAGGATCTTTGCTATCAAGCACGAAGTCTCCAAAAGCATCCTCATTTGATAAAAATGCGGTTCCAAGTCCCTTAGTATGAAAAAAAACAAAAACGTTCGAAAGGATTTGGAGAATGGCTTAAGAATAGAAGAGAGGCGGGCAAGACTGTTTTTTCATGCCCTCCTTCAAAGTTGACGGGTAAACCTGGAAGATGGGTACGATACCCAGGAACCTATGGGCTTAGGACTGCCTTCATCGGCAGACGCAGATTACGCTTCCTTAGTAGATTCTTCAAGGAGGCGCGCTCTACTATCAGCAAAAGCTACTTGGGGGATGTGTGAACTGGACCATCTACTAAAGGGACTCTTTAGGACACTCGAAGTATTCAATTTTATGGACTGGGCTTTGGGAGCCCTTGCAAAGAGATCCCAAGATCCCGAATTTGTCACTATGGACGAATTATCGAGTGTATTATCGTGTCTGGACAGAGCGGTGATGGACGGTTCGGTGGAGTGGCTGCTCTTTTTGGATCGGGAGTTTTGAAAAAGAGAGCAGTGTACGGGTCTTTCTGTCCAAGTCAGTATCTCCTCTACAGAGGTCGGCCTTGCTATATTCGCCACTTTCGAACCACTTTTTCCCACAGGACACGGTGAGGGATGTAGCAAAATCATTAGCTGGAAAAGCCACACAGGATTTACTGACACAGTCAGCAAAGAGTTTCAAGCCTGCTGTTCCTTTTCAAAAGAAGGATAAAGCACCTCTTCAGCAGCCCTTTCGAGGAGCCTCTTCCTCCTCAAGAACCCCTTTTAGAGGTAAAAGACCGGATACCAGAGGAAGACCTTCCAGGAGACCCGCAGGGAAGGCAAAATGAAGAAGAAGTCCTCCAGATAGGCGGTAGGCGCCAGACTGTCGAACTTGCCAGAGTCTGGGCGAAGAGAGGGGCGGACAGCTGGACCCTCTCGATCCTCGAGAGAGGATACCTCATCCCCTTCAGGGAATATCCTCCCTTAACAAGAACTCCAAGGGAGTTAACAGCGAGATACAAGGATCCTGTCAAGAGTCAAGCTCTCCTGCAAGCAGTAGAACTTATGTTGCAGAAAAGGGCAATAGAACCGGTTCAAGATCTCCATTCACCAGGTTTCTACAACCGTCTATTCCAGGTACCAAAAGCCTCGGGCGGGTTGGAGGCCGTTTTGTTGGACGTAAGTGCGCTGAACGTCTTTGTGACAAAGAAGAAGTTCTCGATGGAGACCTCTTCCTCTGTACTTTCTGCTCTTCGTCCAGGGACTGGATGGTATCCCTGGACCTTCAAGATGCATATTTCCATGTGCCAATTCATCCGGCATCAAGGAAAATACTAAGATTCATGTCACAGGGAAGAGTGTTTCAATTTCGAGCGCTTTGCTTCGGACTTTCGACGGCCCCGCAAGTCTTCACGGGTATCCTAAGGAATGTGGCGCATTGGCTACATTTAGAAGGGATCAGAATCTCGATGTATTTGACGACTGGCTAATACGAGCAAAGTCGAAGCAACAGTGTCTGGAGGACCTTTCGGTAACATTAAAGATGACGCAGTCATTGGGACTCCTAGTCAACCTCGAGAAGTCCCAGCTGGATCCCCAGCAGAACATAGTTTATCTGGGGATTCGGATGGATTCTCGGGGTTTTCTAGCGTCTCCATCAACAGAGAGAATAGAGCGCTGCCTTACAAAGGTGTCAGTATTTCTAGGGAAAGAGCATTGTTCCGCGAGGGAGTGGATGAGTTTGCTGGGAACCATTTCCTCGTTGGAGCAGTTCGTTTCCCTAGGGAGACTGCACCTAAGACCCCTTCAGTATTATCTGAAAGGGGAGAACTGGGATCAAAGTTCCCAGGACTTCGAAGAGTCATTCAGGATAACGGACAAGGTCAAACAAGATCTTCGGTGGTGGTTAGACCCGAAGAAACTCGGTCAAGGAATATCCTTGCACATAAAGAGCCCTCTCCGAGCGTTGTTTGCAGACGCATCGGACGTAGGGTGGGGAGCAACGTTGGATTCGCAAGAATGTCGGGAACCTGGGAAAGGAGCTCAGGTGTCCTGGCACATAAACAAAAAGGAACTGAAAGCCATTCACCTAGCCCTCCTCTTGCACTTTCAAGAACAGATATTAGGATCGATCATTCAGGTCAATTCCGACAACACGACAGCCCTAGCATATATCAGGAAGCAAGGGGGAACTCATTCATTCTCCCTTTACGAGACAGCGAGGGAGTTGTTGCTTTGGGCGCAAGAGAAGCAGATCTCTCTTCTAACGAGATTTATTCAGGGAGAGAGAAATGTTCGAGAGGATCTGCTAAGCAGAAGAAACCAAGTGCTCCCCACCGAATGGACTCTCAACCTCAAGTGTGCGATCAGTTATGGGGGTTATCGGGAAGGCCGAACGTAGACTTGTTCGCAACCAACTGGAACAAGAGGTTGGAGAATTATTGCTCCCCCATCGCAGATCCAAGAGCAATAGCGATAGACGGCCTCCTCATGGATTGGAAGGGAATAGACGGGTACGCTTTTCCCCTTCAAACTGGTAGGGGAAGTAATAAGAAAGTTTGCCTCCTCAGAGGGAACGAAATTAACTTTGATGGCCCCTTTTGGCCAGCCCTAGATTGGGTGACAGAGTTGCTGGAGTGGATAGTGGATCTTCCCAGATCGCTCCCACTAAGGAGCGATCTTCTCAAACAACCCCACTTCGACAGGTATCACAAAAACCTCCCCGCTCTAAGTCTGACTGCCTTCAGACTATCAAAGGACTCGTTAGAGCGAGGGGGTTTTCTCGCGAAGCTTCAAAAGCAATCGCAAGAGCCAGGAGACCATCCACATTACGGGTGTACCAGTCGAGTGGGAAGTGGTGTTTAGAAGATGGTGCAGGACGCATGAGCTATCCTCTTCCAGTACCTCTATAACCCGACATTGCAAATTTTCTTCTTTACCTTAGAAGAAAGTGTGGCCTAGCTGTATCTACGATCAAGGGGTATAGAAGTATGCTGGCCTCGGTGTTTAGGCATAGGGGTCTGGATGTGTCGGACAATAAGGATCTACATGACCTTATTAGGTCTTTCGAGACCTCAAAAAGTCAGAATAATAAAAATCCCAGTTGGAACTTGGATATAGTGCTTCATTATCTGATGTCTGAAAGATTCGTACCTTCCAATAATTCTTCTTTTAGAGATTTGACAAGGAAGTCTCTATTCCTGTTCGCCTTAGCCACGGCAAAAAGGGTGAGTGAGCTTCAAGCGTTAGAGGGCAGAGTGGGTTTTAAGAAGGAGGCTGCAATTTGCTCTTTAAGCCTCTCTTCTTAGCCAAGAACGAAAACCCATCAAAACCGTGGCCTAGAAGCTTCGAAGTGAAGGCACTCTCTTCTCTTACGGGGGAAGAACAGGAGAAGACCCTTTGTCCAGTAAGAGCGCTAAAATTTTATTTACAAAGAAAGTCTCTTTTGGGAGGTACGCAAGAAAGTCTTTGGTGTTCGGTCAAGGATCCTACAAGGCCAATATCAAAAACGCCCTTACGTTTTTCATTAAACGACATTATTAAGGAAGCGCATCTTAAATGTGGTGAAGAACAATTTAAACTCCTCAGGGTAAAAGCACACGAAGTGAGGGCCATAGCAACCTCAATGGCTTTTCATAAAACGTGGTCCCTTCAAAATCTAATTGAATCCACGTATTGGAAGTGTAACTCAGTGTTCGCCTCTCATTATCTAAGGGATGTGAGAGTTACTTATGAGAAGTGCTTTTCACTGGGAGCGTATGTGTCCGCGGATTTAGTGCTGGGAGGAGGAGCTGAGGTTAATCCTAATTAGTTAGGTTATGTAATTTTAACATTATGGTGTTTGGTTTTTATGGTTGACTGAAAGAGGGTATAGGAATAACCCTTTTCAGTTCTTAGATTTAACATGGTTAGGAAGGTCAGGTGGTCGGGATTAACTTTTGGTCTCCTCGTTGTGCATTATGTAAAGCCTAAAGCTCTGTCATGTAAGAGGGCTAGCCCCCATTGATAAGATACAGGTCCAGGGCTCTGCCATGTAAGCGGGTAAGCCCCATTGGTACGATCCATGCAGGTTCTGTCGCGTAAGCGGGCTAGCCCCCATTGACATGATCCAGAAGGGCTGTTCGGTCATAGGTGGTTTACCTCACTGAAGCTCTTGAGGCATGCGAGGACTAAATGACAGTAATCATGAAGTCTTCGGCCCAAACAGGTAAGAACCAAGGATTGATATCCTACAACAATTGTTTCCCGTTATTAAATTTTTTTTTTTTTTTTTTTTTTTTTTTGTTTTTTTTTTTTTTTTTTTTTTTTTTTATATATATAGCTGTCTCTCGCCCTCCACCAAGGGTGTCAATCAGCTAAGTATATATCTGCCGGGTAAGTTGCATGTATAAAAATGATATTGTTAAGATACAATAAAGTTTTATACATACTTACCTGGCAGATATATACGATTAAGGGCCCACCCAGCCTCCCCTCAGGAGACAGGTGTAAGAGAAAATCTGGCTCAGAAAACGGGAATGGTCGGGATTCCGCCACCCAGCGGCGGGAATGGTAGATCACCTGACCTACCGGTAGCGTGTGCCGCGAGTTTTGAATTCTGTCGGGACGACGGAGTCTATAGCTAAGTATATATCTGCCAGGTAAGTATGTATAAAACTTTATTGTATCTTAACAATATCATATTTATTTTGATTGTAGCAATACTCATTTTGGATCAGTTTCCGTTCTTACTCGGAAATTGATCCTTTCCCCATTTTATTTGAATGAAGTGAAATCGCAAGTGCAGTATTCTTTTTCATTTTCATATTTTATTGCGATTGCATTATTTACTTGGATCAATGTTTCCGCTCTTACCCGGGAATTGATCCTTCCCCTTTTTATTTTGTATGAAGTGAAATCGCAAGCGCAGTATTCTTTTTCATTTTCATATATATTTTGATTGCATCAAGTCATTATGGATCAAGGTTTCCGTTCATAATCGGGAATGGATCCTTTTACCCTTGCGCTCGGTACCGAGGGCGCAAATGCGCTCGATCTGAGCTCTTATTTATTGTGAAGTGAATCGTAATGCAAGATTCTTTTTCATTTTATTCCTTTTATTATTGATTGCATCAATATTTATTTGGTTCAAGTTCTGCTCAGTCAGGGAATTGATCCTTATGCCCTTGCATTCGGTGCCGAGGGCACGATTGCTCTCGGGCTCTTATTATTATTGTTGGGTACATGGGTGCTGTGCGGGGGTGGGGAACGAGAAACCCCCCCCCCCCACTCAGCTCCCACAGATGGCCCTTCCCCTTCGGGGGGGGGGGGGGGGGGGGGGTTGGAGGAGGAGCAGGAGGAGGAGGAGGTTACTGGGTTCTTCTCCTCGCCCGATCCGTCGAGTGCGGGGGAGGGCGCTCGGTGCCCGATGTACAATTGTATTCGGGGTCTTCCGCTCGTTCGGTGTGGGGCTCACCCCCCCGCGCAAGGGGACTTCCCCCCCACTAATCACTACTACTGTTATATCTGCAGGTGCTACTGCCACGAGGGTGGACCTTGGTGAGGTATGGGCGTCCTTCGATTTGCAGGGCGTGCCTAGTGTCCAGGGGCTGCGGTTCTATGTCTGGGCCTGCTGCGGTCACCCATGGAGTGGTGATCACGACAACGATATCGACTCCAGGTGACGACGTCCCTCCTCACCTGGTGTACTCGCCTCACGTGGTAACAGTCTTGCCTACAGCCGCTGTGAAGTGCCGTTCGCCGTACCGAGAGGGGGTCGTGCCGCCGCCGCTCGTGGTTGCCGCGCTGCCGCGACCACACTTCCGCTGCCCTAGAGCTCGCCCCTGGACCTGCCGCCGGTACCAGGATGTTGCTGGCTGCTGCTCCACCTCCTGTGTTTCCGGTGCTGCCTGCCGTACCTGCCGATTCTGTGCTGACTGTCCATGCAGTTGCTGCGCTGGCTGTCCCTGCCGTTGCTGCGCTGGCTGTCCCTGCCGATGCTGTGCTGGCTGTGCCTGCTGTTCCTGAGATGCCCATACCTGCTGACGTCGTCCCTGTTCGTGGTGGTACTACCCCAGACTTTGGTCTGTCGGTACAGGTGCGTCCGGGCCCTGTGGCTTCGGCTACAGCAGCCCCGGCTCCGCCCTGGATGGCAGATCTTACGTCTGTCCTGAGGAAGGTGTCGTCGTCGTCGTCTTCATCTTCTTCATCGTCGTCGGCTGCCGCCTCTTCCCCTTCGACTTCTAAGGCTTCACAGCCGAGGAAGAAGGAGGTTGCCTCCTCCCTCCTAAGAAGTCTCCCTCGGGAGCTTCTCGGGACCCGTCTCACCTCGGTGGGACGGGAGGGTTCCTTCCGCTGGTCCTCCTGCTCCTTCGGGAGCGGGGCCCGTCTCTTCTTCCGCAAGGAAGAAGACTACGGGGACCAGAGGGGTACCGGCTAACACCGGTACTTCCTCGCCTGGTGTCAGTGGTTCTGCCACTGCATCAGGGTCCTTCTCGGCCTCTCGTTCGCGGGAGGTACCGAGTGTACGGTCGCCTACCAGCGACCGTGCAGCCAGGAACCAGACCTCTGAGCTCGCTCAGCGTCAGGTTCACGGCAATGAGCGAAAGACTGGTGACAGCCGCTCACGCGACTCACCAGACCAGCTCTCGCTCTCGCGGCGACCAGCTGGCTACCCGGGCTGACGTGACAGTCCACGACCGGCCACGGGCTGAGGCTGGGAAGAGGTCCCCCCGTTCGCCGGTGCCAGCCACGGCTGGAACCAGCGACGTGACCTGCCGTGAGGACAAGCACCGGTCTCACCGTGACAGTGGAGCCTGCAGGTCGCCTGACCGTCGCTCTCACAGAGAGCGATCGGGTACGGCAACCAGCACCAGCTCTTCTGACACTCGAGATCGGGGCCACTGTGCTCAGTCCAGCCGTTCTCCACAGCGAGACGGTTCGACCAGGCCTGCAGCTCGATCGCCACCGCGGGTTGACGATCGCCTGCAGCCCTCCAAGCCTGCTGGTTCTGCCAGTGAGCGAGAAGGGAGCGTCAGGTCTGCCTCTCCCGTACCTTCAACCTCCTCGGGTTACACCGGGAGGAGCGAGGTATTGAGGAGTGATCGTGAGGGGTGCGCCCCTCATGATCCCACCACGACGCCCTACGTGCCAGGCACGTTTCTTGGACCGGCCAGGACGTATGCGCAAGTGGCTGGAGGAGACCGAGAGGGCTGTCGCTGTTCCCCCTTCTTAGGAGGAAGGTTCTCGTAATATGCTCTTGTTCGAAGGGCTTAACGGTCCTACTCTGCAAGATGCTGTGACTTCCGAGATCCAGAGGAACTTTGCCGAGGTTATGGCGCTGATTCGTCAGCACAACGACCTCGGGGAAGGATCGCCGCTCCCACCACAGAGCCACGTCTCGGCTCGAGTCGTTTGGGGCCCGATAGGGAACCCAAATCGACAGTGGGTCTGCCGCGATCGGAGCTTGCCGACTGTGTTGAACCAGGTAGTCTCTCGTCTCCGGACAAAAAGGCTCTCTCAGTTCTGGCCGTCGAACAAGCTACTTCCACATCCTCTACTGTGACAGAGGCATTTCTACGTGTCTTCGGACACCGTATTTGAATACCCCTTCGGTCCTCCTGAGAGGTTTCGACCTCGACGAGGACTGGAATGAGTCGGAGGACGGTATCGGCTCTCTCCTGTCAGGTGTCGATCAGCCCCACCCAGACGACGTTCACAGTGGCGGCAGACCCTTACCTACAGTATGAGTTCGTAACCCTCCTCGGGAAAACGTTTTCTCCTGACGATACGTTTTCCCAGACTCTGAGAAGCCATCGCCTCCTTTTTTCTTCTCCAACTGCTAGTTCCGCTGGGAAGGCGAGCCAGTATCCCATTCCTCCCCCATTCCCTCTCTCCTTACGGCTACGAGGAAAAGGGGAGGGATCCTACAGAGATTTCTCTGTAAGATCCCACGTTAGGGACTGCGCTACCGGGGGGACCTTCGGGTCCTATCTGACATAAGCCCCGGTCTTTGAGGAGGGATCCTGCCCCTTTCTCGATTTCTACGGGAATTGAGAGGACCACCAGCCGATATCGTTTGACGAATTCGGTGGAGGTTTCGCAGAGTGCTTAGAATTCTGCGGAATTTCTAGCGCACTCAGAGTGTTCGAGTTTTTTACGATCTCCAAACACTTAGGCGAGACCACGGTCCAAAGTGAGCGAGAATCCCCGATAATTGTTACACGATAATCTGGAACCTCGCTTATGCTCGAATTCCTGTAATTTCTAGCATTTGGAAGAAGACTGCTGCTGAAAGAAGAGTATCTCACAGTAGGCGATTAACCTGGAATAGAGAAGAACGGACGGGAACTTCTAGTTTGGCTTGAACTATCGTCTTCGGTATTCTGTTCACCATTGAAGCTTTCCTTTGGGAAAGACTTCTCCTTCACTCTCTTGACTAGAGAACGAAGGCGGTCGATCTCCAATCCATATTCTCATTCTCGAGGGGAAAAGAATTTAGGATGGAGGTCGTTTTACAGAACCTACAAATATACTACGTATATTACCCTCGCGACATGATTCTTTTAACAGTTGAATTGTCCGGGGGGTAGGCGCATACCGTAGTTAACTCTACGGTTTGTGACCGAGACGAATTGTATCTTAATTGAACTGCAACTCGGGGTTGCCTGCAACCTCCCAGCAGTTATCAGTTTCGATTTTAGATACTTGGTATTGTCACGACAACACCAAATCAGCTTTTGTGTTTACCGAAATCCGTTTCGTTTAAATATAATTGCTCGAGCGTATTCTTTATGCTCGATGGTTCTAGCCGAACGTATTCCTTCGTGGAAGGGATTACCTGGCAACTCAGGATGACGAGTCACCGAGAGCTACTGCGTATTGAACTGCCTGATAGCAGCTCAGTATCAGCTAGGTCTCCGAGATGCACGGTCGGTTACGTCTCTCTCTCCCCTGGTTTGATTGACTACCGAACCGTATCTCTACCCAACAATCATGGACTTAGGTCTCTGATTAACGGGGTTTCTCGCAATAATGAAGGACTATCTACTGCTGTGAAGCTCGATTTCATCGCCTTCGACATTGTGAGAATTTTCAACAGAGATATCTCTTGGACTTTTTCATCTTTCTGTTTACCGCACGGTAACAGAAGTCTGTACTAGTCTCCCGCTGCATCGCACCGCGATAATGCGAATGATTTTTGCAGACATCTGAGTTTGTCTTCAAAATATCTCTTATTCGCAGGTGTGCAATTATGCATTGTTCGCCCCGAATTAACAGATGTGTCAGAAGACATCGCCTACTCTCCGACCTGACAGCTCTACTTCCAAATGTTCAGCCCATGAGAAGCAGTTCTTCAGGCAGTATTTCCCTGTGTCTTCATTACTGAAAAGCGCTCCGCTTTCATTGCAACTACGATCCTCACCGGACAGCAATGAATAGCGGTTAGCGTTCTCAGTCTTTGTAGCACAGGTTCAGAATCTTGAGAATCCTTCTCTCGATTCAGCTGTGAAGACGTAGGTTGTACACCTTCGTCTTCAACGACACATAGTGTTGTTTCTCCTTAGCTGAGAGTCAACTATACTATGAGATATCTTGCCATCAGGGACCTCGGTCTCTAGAAGGCAATTGACTTTCGCCTGTTGGGCACATGCCTTAAGAGAATCATCACCTCGCCGTCCGGCATCGGTGATGAACAAATTTTTTGTTTAGTCTCTTGGCATAACCCTTTTAAGGCGAAGGTCACGTGACTTGCTCGGGTGCTTGGACAACTTGCCTCCTACCAAACGCAGTCAGTCGGCAGCTGTCAGAGCGCCCAAGTCAGTTACGAACTTCGCTGTGGACTTAGTTCGGTTGTTCCATAACAGTCTTTTCTTCGTCCTAACGGCTTGTCACAGTACCCATACCATCGACACCCACCATTGAGTGTCGGTGTCCTATCCACTACCGAGAAGAAGAACTTCACAGCATGGGGATAGGAGAATGTGAGACACTTCGCTGCAGACGGATAGACCAGTATGGGTACAGGACATCACCGAAGTCGAGAAGAGGGATAGGTCATACGACCATTCCCTTCTTTTCCTCTGAGGTAATTGCATGACTTTTCCTGCGAAGTCAAGCATCCAGGGGATGGGGATTCGTGACGCTCGATTTCATACCGAACTTCGTAGCGAAGACTCAGAACCCTTCGGTTCCTGACGATCGGTTAGAGTCCTTCACAATCCCCTTCCTAATGGACTTCACCGCTTCGATGTGAAGGAGATGCTGCTTTGTCCTGTGAAAGCGCGACCGCGCTTTCTGAAGAAACTCGACATCCCAGGCTGAGTGTTGAAGACTCTTCGTCAGCACCAAGATGACCTAGAAGTACACTCCCTCGAGTTACACAAGAACTTCTCCGTGGCGCAGATACTGAAGGCAGGGGTCTGGTACAACCAGACCACTGGCACCTCCTTCTACCTTTTGGATATTGCCCACAGGTCCTTGGATCGTTTTCCTTGGGACCCGTGGTGGCTGCTCAACACGTTGTGTAGCTAACCCAGACCCTAGCAGGCTGAACAGCATCGAGTCCTGGTGTGACTGTAAGAATAGATAAGTGAATGAGAGAGTGACTGGCTTCTCTTCCTATCTTTTTCTCCCCCTCTACCTGTGGGTAGAGGGATACGGTCATCACCTTGCTGGATAAGGACGAGATGCAGGTGAGCTACTCGACAAGAGCCCCATCCTATCCCTTTCACTAGGGATGGGAGCAAATATCCACCACTTCCTCCTACAAGGGGGGGGAAGTGGATGCCAACAAGAGACAAACCATAACTTTGTTGCCTCTTGCAAATAGGAACTTGTTCTTGCTTGCTGGTACGAAGAGAATACGATTCGCCTCTCTCTTAGTACTTGGTCCAGAGGTCTGACCATTGATCCTGCGGTGCACACCCCGATCAATCGGACAGAGGCTCGAATCCCTCCCTCGCTCTTACGACCAGGGAGGCATTCCAAGGTTGGGCGAACACCAGTCTGTTCACAAAAGACTCAGATTCCTCCCACCAAGAAGTGAGTCTTCCTATTGTAAAAGGACCGAAGGTTTGTATGCCGTGTCGGAAACTAATGACAATTTGTCCAAAATTGCATTTTTTCCTAACTACAAACCTGAGGTCCTTTTACACATAGTCCCACCTCATGCCACCCCTCACTCTGCAGTTTTTGCTTGGGCCAAAAGCAAAAGTGATTGTTTACCTCCCAGTCGCGCGCGCGCGCCTGTCGGACAAGCAGTTAACTACCGAACCCCTTGTTCGAAAGCTTACGACTATCCAGCTGCCGCTAGTAACCTTCCTATTATAAAAGGACCTCAGGTTTGTATAGTTAGGAAAAATGCAATTTTGGACATATTGTCATTTTTGGTATTTTTTTTATTGATTTGGGTATGGGTATTACTACTATTAAATTGAAATTGTGAGATAATTGAAACCTTAAAATGTTTTACTTGTAACTAACTATATTATTAGGTAATTTTAAGTCCTACTAAGCAATTCAAGTAACATCACAAGAATATTTTGTTGCACAGTGTCTCTTGAAATCCAAATTTGAGATAACACTGAATGCACTAGATCTAAGTAAGTTTTATGAAATATTGCAGTGTCTGTGATTCTCAGTCTGATAATGTAATTAAGTAGTAATTTAGTTCTGATTGTGTTGATTTGATCAGAGTGATTTTTAGGAATGTGCTGCCAAATGCTGCTGTTAACAGTATTAGATTTGATAATGTTTATACTTGTAACTTTGGCTGTATTATGGTAATTTTCATACTATATGAACTATACTTAATGTGTATTGTATAATATTTCGTTATTGTAACCTTTGCTGTTAACCAACCCATTTATGTTGAATGATCTGTATGGGTGATGTATTACTAGAAATGAACTTTTCATTGGAAATAAAATATTTTTCAGATGTCCACTTAAATGCAACGCTCGCATCAGTGAAGAAGATCGTCAGAAGATATTTGCAGAATACTGGGGCCTGGCAGATTATAACCTCCAGAGAGAATATCTTGCAGCTCACATGCAGCGTGAAGAAAAACTCGGTCCAAGCGGCCTCTTACGTACTGTGATACTATATTTTCTTACCCAAGGAAAAGACAAGAAACTGCAGGTAAGTAGTTTTAGGATTACCCAGTTATATACGTGTATATATATTTTTTGTACTATCTTGTTTAAGACTCAGAGGTCTGGAAAAACTAAGCCCTATCAATAACTATCTTGTTTAGCGTTGTAAGGGTGGTGCAGTCAGTAACTTTTAAGGAATAGTTTTTAACTAGTTTTATTGAAGACATTTTCAGTTGTCTCACAGTTTCATAAATTGATTGCAAATTCCCAAGATAGAGAAGTTATATTAATTTGCTTCATATTTAGTGTTCGAGGTCTTTCTAATTTTTCTTTATAAAGCCCCGTACACACTATGCATCATGATGCTCGCAGTGTTAGATGGATGCGTTGAAAAACGACTTTTGTTCCGACACAATACAAACCCTCGGTCCTTTAACAATAGGAAGTAGCTAGCGGCAGCTGGAACGGTCGTAAGCTTCGAACAAGGGGAGAACGGTAGTTAACTGCTTGTCCGACAGTCAGCGCCCCTGCGCGTCTGAGAGGAGAAGAATCACTTTTGCTTTCGGCCGCGGGTGTGAAGGACGTGTTCGTCATCGCTCTCTGCCCGCTTCATCGTCGTATGCTTTGTTTATATTGTGTTTTTTCCTACGGTTTGTTTGACTTGAAAATGAAAGTGCAAGTACCCTGGTTTCATTTTCATTACTTAATTATGAGCCAACATGGAGCTATCGCCGTAGATGCGGCGATTTCCGCTCTTTTCATGAAATTGTTACCCTTGAATTATGTCTCGGTGCCGAGGGTGGGCGCGCTCGCGCCGAGTCATGTATTTTGGGCGAAAGTGTGTAATTGAAAAAAGTAAGTACTCTTTTCATTATATTTTTGCCCTGTGCGTTCGTTGCCGAGAGAGTGATTGCGCTCGGCACGAGCCTCTTATTTTGTGTGAATAGAATGCAATGAAAGTGGATTTGCAATTGCAGTATTCTTTTCATTTGTTTAATTGCATCAATTTTAATTTTAGATCAATTTCCACTCTTACCCGGGAATTGATCCTTACGATTTATTTTTCTGTGAAAGTGAAGTCGCAAGTGCAGTATTCTGTTTCATTTTCATATATATTTTATGATAGCATCATATTATTATGGATCAAGTTTCCGCTCTTACCCGGGAATTGATCTTTTCTATGAAGTGAATCGCAAGTGCAGTATTCTGTTTCCTTTTCATATTACTTTTCACTGCTGTGTGGGGGTAGGGAAGCGAAGGTCTGCCAGGAAGTCGTCGGAAAGCTCTCCCGCGACTCCCTTGGTATCCGATTCTTCATTTTCTTTCCTGCCCCCTGCTCAGCTTCCTCGTTGTATTTTGTATTTGGGGCTTCCTTGCGTTCGGGGTGGGGTATGTCTCCCCCCCCGTGCGTGAGGGAACCCCTCTTACTAATCTGTCTGTGCTACCGCAGGTGCTACATCCATGGGAGACGACCTTGGACAGGTATGGACCACTGCGGCGGCAGGGCGTGCCTAGCATCCACGGGCTGCTGCAGCGTCTAGCGAGGTCTGGGGCGGTCTCCACTACTACCTCTACGGCCGCTTATGCTGCTCCCCCCTGCCTGGTCTACACTCCCCATGCTGTGTCGGTGACGCCGTCTGCCGCTACTAGGGCCGGTCGCCGCCGTACCGAGGGGGGGGTATGCTGCCGCCGCCTGTGTTCTTCGTGTTGCCTGCCCCAGACTTCCGCTGTTCCAGCAGCTCGCCCCTGGACCGGCCGCCAGTACCCAGGTTCCCGCTGGCTGCCGATGATTCTACGAGGCGATGGCTGGGCCTGCCGTACCTGCCGCTGATGTGGTTCCCGCTGCTGGCTTGGCTGTCCCTTCTGGGTCTACCGCTGCCGCTGTTCCTGCCGCTCCTGAGCTGGTTGCTGTACCTGTCGCTCCTCGTTCCTGCGCCTGTCCATGCTGGGCCTGCCCACGGTGTATCTTCCCCAGTCCCAGGTCCTTCCAGACAGGTGCAGTCGGGCCGTGTTGCTTCGGCAATAGCCCAGACTCCGGCCTGGATGGAGGACCTGACGACTGTCCTGCGTGAGCTGACGAGGAAGAGGAAGAAGAAGAGGAAGGTGTCATCTTCGTCTTCATCGTCTGCTGCTGCCTCTTCCCTTTCGACTTCTAAGGCCCATAAGCCGAAGAAGAAGAAGGCTGCCTCCCCCCCTAAGAAGTCTCCTTCGGGAACTTCTAAGTGCCCGTCCCACCCCGGTGGGATGGGGGGTCCTTCTGCTGGTCCTCCTGCTCCTTCGGGAGCGGGGCCCGTCTCCCCTTCCGTAAGGAAGAGATAGACGGGGACCAGAGGAGTACCGGTTAGCACTGGTACTTCCTCGCCTGGTGCTAGCGGCGATGCCGCTACGCCAGGTTCCGGCTCGGTCTCTCGTTCGCGAGAGATCCCGAGTGTACGCTCTCCCTCGGGAGACCGTGCAGCCAAAGTTTCGGTGCCAGAGTTCGCTCGGCACGGAGCAGAAGGTGGTGAGAGCCGTCAGGTGACTCTCGCCAGGCCAGCGGCCGCTCTCGCAGCAACCAGCTGGTAACCCGGGTTTCCCCCCTAAGAAGGCTACTTCGGGAACTTCTAAGGGCTCGTTCCACTCCCGTGGGACGGGGTGGTTCTTCTGCCAGTCCTCCTGCTCTTTTAGGGAACAGGCCCGTCTTCTCCTTCCGCAAGGAAGAAGAAGACGGGGACCAGAGGCATACCGACTACCACCGGTACTTCCTCGCCTGGTGTTTGCGGCGCTGCCGCTACGCCAGGTTCCGGCTCGGCCTCTCGTTCGCGAGAAGTTCCGAGTATACGATCTCCCGCGGGAGAGCGTATAGCCAAATTTTGGCGCCAGAGTTCGCTCGGCGCCAGGACCGTGGCACGGAGCAGAAGCTGGTGAGAGCCGCTCATGTGACTCTCGCCAGGCCAGCGGGCGCGCTCACAGCGACCAGCTGGTAACCCTGGTAGATGTGACTGTCTGACCAGCCGCGGGCTGAGGCTGGGAAGAGGTTCCCCCCTCCCGATCGTTGGTACCACAAAGCGGTATGACGCGCCGCGAGGACACGCACCGGTCTCACCGCGACAGTGGTCTCTGCAGGGACCGGGCGGATAGGTGGACCAGCAGCAGCTCCTCTGCACACGAGATCGTGGCCACTGTTCTCGGACCAGCCGTTTCCCTGGGAAACGGCTCGACTAGGCCTGCAAGTTGCCGATCGCCTGCAGCCCTCCAAGCCCGCTGGTTCTGCCAGCGAGCGAAAGAGGAGCGTCATGTCTTCCTCTCCCGTGCCTGCAACTTCCTCGGTTTGCACCAGGAAGAGCGAGGCACAGCGGGGTGATCGTGAGGGGCATGCCCCACACGATCCCGTCACGATGCCGTAAGTACCAGGTATGATCTTCGGACTAACCAGGACGTACGCGCAAGTGGCAGGAGGAATCCGAGAGGGGTCTATCGCAGTTCCTCCTCCTTAGGGGGAGGTTCTTGGAATGCTCTTGTTCGAGGGGCTTGACGGTCCTACTCTGCAAGATGCTATGACTTCCGAGATCCAGAGGAACTTTGTCGAGGTTATGGCGCTGATTCGTCAGCGCAACGACCTCGGGGAAGGATCGCCGCTCCCACCAGCAGAGCCCACGTCTCGGTTCGAGTCGTTTTGGGGCCCGAGAGGGAACCCAAACCGACGGTGGGTCTGCTGCGATCGGAGCTTGCCGATTCTGTCTTGAACCAGAGTCTCTCGTCTCCGGATAAGAAGGCTCTCTCAGATCTGGCCGGTCGAACAAGCTACTTCCACCTCCTCTACTGCGACAGTGGCGTTTCTACGTGTCTTCGGACACCGTATTTAAATACCCCTTCGGTCCTCCTGAGAGGTTTCGACCTCGATGAGGACTGGAATGAGTCGGAGGACGGTATCGACTCTCTTCTGTCAGGTGTCGATCAGTCCCACCCAGACGGCGTTCACAGTGGCGGCAGACCCTTACCTACAGGGCGAGTTCGTAACCCTCCTCGGGAAAACGTTTTCTCCTGACGATACGTCTTCCCAGATTCTGAGAGGCCATCGCCGCAAGGCGATGGCTGTTCCTACTCTTCTCCAACTGCTAGTTCCACTGGGAAGGCGAGAGAGTATCCAATTCCTCCCCCATTCCCTCTTTCCTTACGGCTACGAGGGAAATGGGAGGGATCCTACAGAGATTTCTCTGTAGGATCCCATGTTGGGGACTGCGCTACCGGGGGGACCTTCGGGTCCTACCTGACGTAAGCCCCGGTCGTTGAGGAGGGATCCTGCCCCATTCTCGATTTCTACGGGAATCGAGAGGACCACCAGCCGATATCGTTTGACGAATTCGGTGGGGGTTTCGCAGAGTGTTTAGAATTCTACGGATTTCTAGCGCATTCAGAGTGTTTCGAGTTTTTTACGATCTCCAAACACTTAGGAGAGACCACGGTCCAAAGTGAGCGAGACGAGAATCCCTGATAATTGTTACGCGATAATCGGGAACCTCGCCTATGCTTGAATTCCTGGAATTTCTAGCATTGGGGAAGAAGACTGCTGCTGAAAGAAGACTATCTCACAGTAGGCGGCCAACCTGGAATAGAGAAGAACAGACGGGAACATCCAGTTTGGCTTGAACTATCGTGTTAGTTATTCTGTTCACCTTTGAAGCTTTCCTTCGAGGAAGACTTCTCCTTCACTCTCTTTGATAGAGATCGAAGGTGGTCGATCTCCAATCCTTATTTTGTTTTCTTGAAGGAAAAGAATTTAGGATGGAGATCGTTGTTCAGAATCCTACAAATATACTACGTATATTAACCTCGCGACATGATTCTGCTAAGCAGTTGAATTGTCCGAGGGGTAGGCGCATATCCTAGTTACTCTACGGATTGCGACTTAGACGAGGAGTATTCTAATTGCCTGCAACCTCCCAGGAGTTTCCAGTTTCAATTTTATATACTTATGGTTTTGTCACGACAACACCATTTCAGCTTTTGTATTTATCGAAATTCGTTTCGCCTAAAATATAATTGCTCGAGCATATCTTTTATGCTCGATGGTTCTAGCCGAACGCATTCCTTCATGGAAGGGATTACTTGGCAACTCAGGATGACGAGTCAGCGACAGCTACTTCGTATTGAATTGCCTGAGGCAACTCAGTACCAGCTGCCGCTTCGAGATGCACGGTTGGTTATGTCTTTCTCCCCTGCTTTGATTGAATACTAACCGTATCTCTGCCCAACAATCACGGACTTAAGTCTCTGATTAACGGGGATTCTCGCATACATGAATGACCATCTACTGCTGTGACGCTCGAATTCATCGCCTTCAGTATTGCGAGAATTTACAACAGATATCTCTTCGACTTTCATCTTTCTGTTTACCGCACGGTAACAGAATTCTGTAATAGTCTCTTGCTGCATCGCACTGCGATAATGCGAATGATTTTTGCGGAATTTGAGTTTGTCCTCAAAATATCTCGTATTCGGAGGTGTGCAATTATTCATTGTTCACCCCGGATTAGCAGATGTATTGAAAGACATCGCCTATTCCCACACCTGCCAGCTCTACTTCAAAACGTTCAGCCCATGAGAAGCAGTTCTTCAGGCGGCTCTCCCCTGTGTTTTCATTACTGAAGAATGCCCCGCTTCCATTGCAACTACGACTTCTCACCGGACAGCAATGAAATAGCGGTTAGCGTTTTCAGTCATTTGTAAGCACAGGTTCAGAATCTTGAGAATCCTTCTCTTGATTCAGCTGGAAGACGTAGGTTGCATTCATTGCCTACCTTCGTCTTCAACGTCACATAGTGTTGGTTCTCCTTAGCTGAGATTCAACTACTATGAGAGTGTCTTGCCTTCAGGGACCTAGGTCTCTAGACTGCAATTGACTTTCGCCTTTTGAGCATATGCCTTAAGAGAATCATCACCTCGCCGTCCGGCATTGGTGACAAACAAATACATTATTTGTTTGGTCTCGGCATAACCCTTTAAAAGGCGAAGGTCACGTGACTTACTCGGATGCTTGGACAACTTGCCTCACTTCCGATACCGAACCAGTCAGTCGGCAGCTATCAGAGCGCCCGAGGCAGTTACGAACTACGCTGTGGACTTAGTTCGGTTGTTACGGAGCAATCATTACTTCGTCTTAATAGCTTGTCACAGTACCCATACCATCGACACCCACCATGGAGTGTCGGTGTCCTATCCCACTACCGAGAACTTCGCTGCATGGGGATAGGAGGATGCGAGACTCTTCGTGGCAAACGGACAGACCAGTATGGGTACTGGACATCACCGAAGTTGAGAAGAGAGATAGGTCATGCGACTATTCCCTTCTTTTCCTCTGAGGAAACTGCATGACTTTTCCTGCGAAGTCAAGCATCCAGGGGATGGGGATCTGTGACGCTCTATTTCGTAGCGAAGACTCAGAACCCTTCGGTCCCTGACGATCGGTTCGAGTCGTTCACAATCCCCTCCCTAATGGACTTCACCGCCTTCGATGCGAAGGAGATGCTGCTTTGTCCGCAAGAACTTCTCCGTGGCGCAGGTACTGAAGGCAGGGGTCTTTTTCCTTGGGACCCGTGGTGGCTGCTCAACACGTTGTGTAGCGAACCCAGACCCTCGCAGGCTGAACAGCATCGAGTCCTGGTGTGACCGTATGAATGGATGAGTGAATGAGAGTGTGACTGGCTCCTCTTCCCATCTTTTTCTTGCCCTCTACCTGTGGGTAGAGGGACACGGTCGTCACCCTGCTGGATAAGGACGAGATGCAGGTGAGCTACTCAACAGAGCCCATCCTATCCCTTTCACTAGGGATAGGAGCATATATCCACCACTTCCTCCAACAAGGGGGAGGAAGTGGATGCCAGCTTGAGACAAACCCATACTTTATGTTGCCTCTTGCAAACAGGAACAAGTTCTTGCTTGCTGGTACGAAGAGATACGCTTGCCTCTCTCTTAGTACATGGCCCAGAGGCCTCTGACCATTGATCCTGCGGTGCACATCCCGATCAATCGGACAGAGGCTTGGACCCCTCCCTCGCTCTTACGACCAGGGAGGCTTTCCAAGGTTGGAGGAACACCAGTCTGTTCACCAAAAAGACTCAGATTCCTCCCACCAAGAAGTGAGTCTTCCTATTGTTAAAGGACCGAGGGTTTGTATTCGTGTCGGAACAAATGGCAATTTGTCGAAAATTGCATTTTTCCTAACTATACAAACCTGAGGTCCTTTACATATAGTCCCACCTCATGCCACCCCTCACTCTGCATTTTTTTGCATGGGCCTAAAGCAAAAGTGATTCTTCACCTCTCAGGCGCGCGGGCGCGCGCACTGTTGGACAAGCAGTTAACTACCGTTCTCCCCTTGTTCGAAGCTTACGACTGTTCCAGCTGCTGCTAGCTACTTCCTATTGTTAAAGGACCTCAGGTTTGTATAGTTAGGAAAAATGCAATTTTCGACAAATTGCCATTTTCAACACGAAGCCGCATCACTAATGTGTTGATGGGGCAGAGCCATTTCATTACTCAGCATTGTGATGCACCAACGTTCAGAGGGGAAGGATGTCCGCTCACCACCACCCGCCAAACCCCTTGAGTGGACAAGGACTAACACAATACGTTTTATTGAATTACTGAAGGAACATCCATCTGTTTGGAACATCAAATGCAAGCATTACAAGATGAGGAACATCAGGAGTGCAAGCTTGGAAACCATAAAATCAGTTATCGAGTTTTGTAAACTGTACATTGCAGAATGAAGACATTACTAAAAAGCTGCACACCCTGAAGTCTGGAGCTGACACGGAAGATCTCTACACTCCGAAGTTATGGTGTTTTGATGAGCTGCATTTCCTGTAATAAAAATATATTTGTGTACTTTGTACCTATATTTGAACCTTACTTTCAAATAATCCTCCCCAAGGACATCATAGATGGCTTCACAGATTTTGGGATGATTAGACCGAGGCTCTGTTTTGAAATCCTGGTTGAATATTGGAGGCTTGCATATGATCCTCCAGCTGCAAGAACGAGCTGCTGGTGATATGCTGTCTCAAAAGCTGGTGTCCTGCCTACAAATATATGGTTCAATTTTTTTCAAACTATTTATAAAATGCAAGGATTGGCATTCTTGCGTAATTTTCAAAGTCTGTAGGATTTTGCAGCACACAGAGCAACTACACCCCACAGTAGAGTCTCCTGGCAAAGTACATCATCGGCAGATATCCTGCCATTGAAAGCTGAACTGCAAGAGCAAGTGACCAGTGTTGCAGTACAGTTTGGCCGCTATTTTTTTCAACACCACTACTGCATCACGTAGCTGATACATGATGGCATAGTGTGTACCATGCTTAAGGTTCTGTTCCTTATGTGGTGCCGATCCCCCCAACAAAGGCTCTTTAATTTTCCAGACCTTAGAGGTTAGGTTTTCTTGTCTGCTGCCTGTTGTAGGTGTAAATGCTTGTATTTGCCTATAATCCTGGGTTTGGAGTAGCTATATTTTTTTATTTTTTAAATGTGTGTGTGAGTATTAATGACGTTATGTAGAATTAGCCACTCATTTTAATTAATTTGGGACTCGGTTACTGGGAAATTCTAGACAGCTCTTGATGGTATTGTTTTTAAGAGTAACTTTTTCCTGATCGTGAATGAATTAAGTCTTCTACTCAGGCATTTCTTCTTATAGTTGTTAGCTTTAGGGCTTTCCTAATAAATTAAGGCAAATCATTTTACCAAATGCTAGTTACCATTACAAAGAAGTGCGGAGTACTTTTGGTTTTGATTAATTCATTCCTGAATTGGATTGTTCTTACAACTTGTAATATTTTATTTCTTGTAAATATGAAGTTTCTGTGTAAATTTTAATATTGCCTTAAATGTTGTGGACTTACGACCAAATCAAATTTGTTGCTCAAATGATTTCAGGTATGTAGGCAGTTCTTCTTGAAGACATTAGATGTCTCAGAGAAAGCCTCAAGAATAGTTCTTGAGAAGATGGTGCGGGGTGAGCTGGGTAGCGACAGTGGAGCCACATCTCCCCTAGGTATAATCCGTCCATTATCTGCACAGGGAGAGACGCAAGAATCTGCTAAAGAAAATGAAACTAGCAACATGAGTAATGATGATTGCGAAGTAAAAAGTGAAGGCTCTTCATGAGCTCTGTTGGGGACTTAAAGAGTTGATATATTGGACCATTTATAAAAAGAAAATATTTTTACAGAATAGGAATGTATCTATTGTATTATTCCCTTTATTTGGTTGTAAGAAAGGTATTTAAAATTTAGTTTTAGGTTTGTAGTACCTAAAATTATACTTGTTTCATGTAGTGTACATGCATAACTTTCAAGCTATAAAGATCTGAGAAAATGTCAGTTTTTGCATACATTTTAAAAATTTTCACTTAGTATTGATGTTTTACACTTTTTTCCTCCAAACCTGAAAAGAATGAGAATAATGGAGAAGTGCTTAAGCTATAAATTAAGTAACTATTTTCAGCATTAGGAACCTTGTTGCTTCTTTTTCTATATTTTTTTGCTTTAATTCCCATCTCTATATCTCAGTCCTTCCAGCATCATTTGTACTTTGTTGCAATTCACATTTGCAAGTTTTACCCAATTGTGAAAGATTATTACCTAAATGCACCCTCTTTTGTGGGAGTAATGGAACCGAGATCAAATGTAACCAGAGCAATAATTGATAAGGTAGTCATATGACTGGTGTAAACTAGTGCACAGTAGCAGGCATGTAGAACCTTATTGCGTGAGTAGAGAGAGCTCATAATTGCTTCCATATGAATTGATATTTTTGCATTAAAAAAATAATAATCCTTTTTTAGTTATGGTTTGCCATTCCTCCCATGTTCAGTTAGATTCTCGTAGCGGTTTAATTTCTCTTGACATCCATTTTCGACTACTGGATTACTATAAAACTTTAAGGAAGGTCTATCAAGAAGTTGTGGACATGGACATGAAAATTTATTTCATAAAGTTTAGGTATGATTTGCTTTTGTTTACATGGTGTTTTGGAAGCAGCCATGATACACTGTATATACATTTTTTCCCGGAGTATGTTTATGAAGATTTTTTATTTATGGCGTGAGAGAATCATTCATAGCAGTTCAATATGTTTATTGCTGTTGCTCATGATGTAGTTAAGTATTGTTGTGGAATTGATGATAAGAGGGTTAAGAGAATAGCAGATCTTCCCTAACTGTAGAATATTAAATAAATATACAGCAGTTATTTGATTTCCTAATAGTTCCATTGTTTTAAGCTTGTGGCCATTACCTGTGCTAGTTGCAAACAAGGTTGAAATATAGTAAAAAATTTGTATGTAGAAAGGCACCCATATCATTTCTTTTGGGGGTATAGATGAAATATTAATTAGATTATCAGTCCCTGTAGGGATCCCAAATACTGAATGGTTGATACCCTATAATTATTGATTTTGTATAAAAAACTATTCCATAATCTGTTTGTGAAATTCTTTTAATCCATTTCTGTTCAGTGAATGTACTGTTTATATACTTTAATTTTTTATTCAGCATATATACTTTAATTTAATTTTTTATTCAGCATTCCTTTCAGTAGGCATAAGGTATAGATGATGAGTTATATAGAGATAGAAAATTGTCAGGGCTTCATGTAAAATGTATTTAACATCTTGTTATTTAGTATAGTTTAGTTTCATCTAGATTGAAGTTTGTGGAGGACTTAGATTGGTTTTAGGTTTTGAACTAAAACCGTATTGGAGTCATTGTCTATCAAGTGATTTCCAAAGTTTTCTTTACCTTCATAAGGCTTTGCTATTTTGTTTTGATCCTTTCAAGTTCCCAGAGACCTCTTGGTGTTGGCTTGCAGCTGTTCTTGATCATGATTTTTGTAGAATTTGAAAATTGAGTAATTTCTGCCATCTCATGTTTTTACACTGAACCCCATGTGTTATTGGTTGAAAAATTTTTGTTTCCTTTTCTATTGCAAGGGCAGTTATTAGTTCATTTTGGGTCATTTGTAGAAATAGAAGTGTTATGTATATATCTGTACAGTTTATATACATGCCATATGTGATGTTTTTGTACAGACTCCAGTATCTTAGTCCTTGATGCTCTCAACCAAGTTTGTTTCTAACTCATGAATGGTAGCCTTCAAATAAATTTTACTTTGACTTTTGATTATATTCTGAAGTTGTATTTCATTTTGAAGTTAAGTGAATACTATGGCCATAGTTCCATTATCTCCATGTGTGCACAGTACACTATTGGGAAGAAATTTTTGCAGGTTTTGGTAAACTGTTATGAAAATTTCCCTCTAGATTTAACTATTTTGATATGGCTTTTTCTTTCTTTTTTGGATGTTATGTTGGTGGAGGTAAAGCACTTCAGTTAGTATATAGTCTTTCAACTCACTTTTGTTTAAATGTTAAGCTCTTGAGATGTCAGTTTATCATGAGTCTGATATTGCAAGTAAGTAGAATTAATGGATAATTGTACTATATATATTTTCCACTGAGTCTGTCAACAGTAATTGTTCATTTCAGTACCATTAAAATTTTGTTAACCATGATATATTGTATCAACTTGATCTTTTTGAAGCATGATCAGTTCCTCTTTTATTTAGTTATGGTTACTTTTAGTTAAATGCAGTGAAGAATTTTTAGAATACAGCAAATTTTGTGCTGCTGGCAACTTTAGGGATTTGAGTTGAAAGCTTTTACATTCCACGAAATGGTAGAGTGGAATTGCAATGGACACACTGCCTATTAGCCTATGTAAGCTACAGGTTTACTAAGAAGTGCAATTTATTTAAATCTGTTTAATTGTTTAAGGATAAGTTATCCAGATGCTGCATCAATAGGTGGAGGATCCACTAAAATATACATCAGTAGGTAAATGGTTCCTTTGTAAATGCAGTGTTGAATTGGTTAGTCAAGTAATTTTTGTTTCTTAACATTCAGAAAAGTTTCTTTTACTGTTAAAGTGTTTCCCCAACATTACTTAGAAGTTTTGTGGTAAGCTGCAAATCAAAGATTTGTGGTAAGCTCCAAATCAAGATTGCTGTTTTACAAGTTTTTAAAATGATCAAAGTTTGTAATGTGTACCGAACACTTCCAGATTACAAAGAAGGTCAAAAGTCGTCATCACATACCATCATCCTAATGCCAGTAATAAAATTTTCTCTATTAATGATTCTTAAAGTTTGATAGATGTTTATTAAACCTTATGATTACTCTGGATTTCTTAAACTTGCTACTTTGAGAGCAAGACAAATTCTGTTCATGAGTGTATTCATAAGCATGTGTGCAGATATCGTCAGTAGTGAATGTACATGGTTTTCCATTTGGTTATTTTTTCCCTTCATTGGTAATGTAAAAGTAGAGAAGTTTAGAAAAAAATTTCAGAAAAGTAAAGATGTACAAAGCAAAGCATATGAAAAGTTGGTTGAATGTCTAAAGTTCAGAATTATAACCAGTGATTCAGGGAAAGGCTGTGAAATTGATATACTCTACATCAGTTGGTAATATTAGTAAAATATTGTAGCATGTTAACACACTGCTAGTTATTCTGCAATTTGCAGTTTTCAAAGATTAGGGATATCGTCATTTATCCAAAAGTTTAAAAAATAATGAAATACAATATTGGCATAATTATTGTGGATTTGATCATTATATAAATTTATCCATAATTTATTTATGCTGAGATGGAAAGATTTATATTACTGTATCAAATGCCATTATAACCTGAGGTGGCAGATGATGATTATAAATTTGATGCAAATGGAAAAGTTTGTGATTATTGGATGCTTATTAATAGTTCTATGGTATGTAACACTGTTTCTATTCAGTAACATAGTGATGCTTGTTAATTTATTATCATTGTAAATGATAAAGAGAAAATATAACTTGAGGTATATAGTAAATGTCAAGTGCAAGAAGGAGGAAATGTAACGCGAGATATTTATTAAAATTTCTATTGGTAAAGTGCAGTCACCTTGGTTTCATGGTTGTTGGACATTGGTAATACCTTGTTGTTGATTTTGTATGTGCAGTTGGTCATAGCAGCAGCTCCTAGAAGGCTTGTTGCCCTTTGATAAGAGAAATATTTCATTAATGATAATAGTTTATGGACAGCATTAGTGAAGCAGTAATCAAGGCAAATGACTCACTGGTTGCCAGCTTCTTAGTGAGTTATTATGGAAGGACTGGATACCAGGAGTATATAAATTTTGAATATATTTGTAGTTCCATTGAAAAGGATGCATGTGACAAGATGGTTGTATAACTGTAATGTAAATATATTTTTAAGCAGTAAATAACACTTCCAAAAACAGTACTGTAATAGGTTAATTGTATTTTCTCTTGTCTGGAACATTATTGAAGTACTGCATTTGCATAGGTTTTTGTGTGTGTCTAGTCTGTTTTGATCTCAAGGTATAAGAAGCAGTCTCATTGCACAATGTTTCAACAGTAATCAAGACTTGTCTTTGCAGAAACTTGAGCACTATTTGCATATTTTTATCCTTTTCAAGAATAGTCTGGACAGGTGGCGCAAGTTTTGTTTTTGGATCACTACCTGCAGATATCAGTTTTGTCCTGATCACACTAGTACCTTCTTGCACCCATGCCTCCCACCCCCCTTCTTCTTCTTCCTCCGATAATCAAAACTGCTTTTAAATACCCTTTCAAAATTCTGTTTTTCTTTATTACATGTCTGTCAGGTTTGTAAATTTTATAGATTTTGCCCAAAGCATAAAAGTTTAGTACCATTCATTAAAGCAATGTGGCTGTACCTCTGCCTGGATTGTCTGATCTGTTGGTGAATTAAGAGATTCCAATATCAAAGGTTTTGAAACTATTTATTGTAAATTGTTTGTACTCCTGTTATCCATATCTATTATATTGTATTGAAATGCATGGATTATGGACTTTTGGTAAATCGGCTTATTGTTTAATTAAAAATACTAAGCATGACTGATTTATTACAGCAATTGACTTGGTATTTTTATTTTTGGTATAGCAACATTCAGAATAAACTAGGAAATAGTTACCTTATGTTCTTTGTAGATTTGGGTTATGGCAAAGCTGAATTGCAGTCCCTTAAAGGAATTATAGTTGAATAGTTTGACGTCTGCATAGGTTGAAAGAAAGCCAATATAATTTTGGGACTAAACCATTTTTGTAGGGTTTGTTAAGGGCAAGGTTGAATTACACATACAATACTTTATTGAATAATAATTATCAGATAGTTTTTTCAAGTAATGATTTGCTTAATTTTTCTTCCATGCTTCCTACTAAGTAAAGCATATGTATTAAGTATTGTAGATGTCAAAATCCCCCTTCCAATTTGGGGGTTTGAAGTTGTAAAATAGTAGTAATAGTATACTTCTAGATTTTTAAGCACTAAAAACAACAGGGTTTCATTATAAATTAAATTGTAAATTACAGTTAGGAATTGGCTGATTATTTAAATTTTAAAGAATGATATTGGCACTGATGTTCATTATTGTGGCACCTTGTTTCTCCAAAGTTAACTTGGTGAATGTGTAAAAGGGGATGCCATGCTCAGTCGTGCAAAGCACTATGTTACAGTGCTTTGAATTAATAATGGTATGTTACTGCTTTTGTTTATATGAAAATCAGTAAGTTCATAATCTTGTCCTGTCTTGCAAGTTCATGTAGCACAGCACATTTGTTGTCCTAATTAAGCTGCACTTTCCAGTTTTGCATTCCATATTGTACTGGTGTTTTCATTGTTTTGCACATAGAGGATTACATTTTCAGTGAAGACATGCATACCAGAATGCACAATTTTCCATGTTATATAATTTTTATATAGATATGCAATTACAGCGCAGTACTGTACTGTATTTAGAATACACAGTTTTGTGGGTTATGCATATAACCAACCTGAATAAGAGAAAAAAAAACTACGTAAATTTGTTTTTGGTTTTATTTTAGTGTTTATTATCCTGTGCACCTTGAATTAGCATTCGAAATTTTGAAATTAATTTGTATTTTTCCCAGACCTATAATTCTGAGGTCTTTTATATAGCATAAATGGCCATAGCTGGTCTGGTCATTGAAAACTGGTAATGATAGCTGACTGGCAGTAACAGGGGAGGGGTTGGGGGACCCACCCACTCACTTGGGCTATATCACTTTTTCCTTTGGCAACTTGGAGGCAGTTTGGGGTTGGTTAGAAGTAGGATTACAATAAAAAGACTTCATTTATCTATCTATGAAAGATACAAGTAGGTCCTCAACTTAGGGCAGGGGATCCATTTCAGTGCCACACCCTAAGTTGATTTCTGCCGTGTGTGTGATTTGCTGTTATGGACACCAACCCACAACACTAAGTGCTGTTAACTTTGTCTTCTTGCTGTTGGCACCATAAATTGATGTCAAAGATTGAATGCACCAAAAGTCGATGACGATCAGTTCCAGTGCCGCACCCCAAGTTGATATCTGCTGCGTCAGTGATTCGCTGTTATCAGCACTTACGGACCTGTAACTTATTGTATCAAGTTACAACGGCCTAAGTGCTGTTAATTTCTATTCTTGCACCATAAATTGATGCCAAAGATCGAATCCACATAAAGTCCCTGACGCTCCGTATTAAATTTGTTCCCATGAAAAGACAAATGGTCACAAACCTTCATCCACAGGAGGGAAGAACTACCCTGAGATTATGACTGGTGATCTACCACCTGGAAATGAAGTGAGATGGGGAGGGCTGACAAGGTTCCCCATATCAGACAGTAGTACCCTGTAACCTTTGCTCTGGACGAAGAAAAAAAAATAATTTAGGCTTCCTTGCAAGATAGGACCAATTCTGAAGGCAGCACAACATCACAAAATCGTATGCCACTTCGGTGGCTGAGAGTTCGATTCTCGGGCATTCCATTGAGGTGTTAGGGATGTGTATTTCTTGTGGTAGAAGTTCACTCTCGACATGGTTCGGAAGTCACGTAAAGCTGTTGCTGAATAACCACTGGTTCCAAGCAACGTAAAAACACCATACAACCAACCAGGTATACATATATTTGCTCAACTGCCTACTTCCTTGCTGAAAGACAGACAAAAAGGTTCTCATCAACCAACAAAGAAGGCCACCCATCAGAAGCCCTTGAGTAACTTACCTGAATCCCAACCAGTCATGACTACTGGCGGGAGGAAGGAAGAGGAATAGAATACCAGTCATTCCTCTTTCATCTAACTAATAATAACCACATCCTGAGGGAGATGTCACACAGGTACAACAAGTTGAAGGCAGTTTGCTCCACTTGCCAGAAATCCCGTGATGTGGGCAAAATCCTCCTGAATACCAAAGATGGGGGCTTATCATGAATTCAGGAGCCCCTGCAGGAGATACAGAATTTGATGACTTACCAAAGTTGGAAGGAAACCATGTTCTTAGATACTTCTTTCATTTTGCCTCTTGGTACCAACAAAGAGTTGTCAATCTTTGGGCCTCAGGCGACAAGTCGAGAAATACAGTAAAATTTGCACTACATACTACAGCATTTCATCTTGGTCATAACCTTTAATAAAGAGAGAGAGATATCAAGGGCTCTCATCAGGAAACGAGGGGTTTCACCACAAGCTGGAATGCATAAAACTGAAAAGGCTCTATACCTGCAAACACATCAAGTATGAAACTAGGCAATTTGCCTAACCTTTTTTTTTCCCATGCTAATGCTAACAAGAAAAGTGTCTTTATCATACCATTTCTCTCCTTAGCCCCTGTAAGGGGCTCATAAAGCACCCAATGAGCCTACAAAAGAATGCAAGTAAATTGGTTGAAACTAGAACATGAAGACCACTGTGACATTGAAGCCACTACATTAAGCTGGAAGACATGCAAAAGGCCACCACATTTAACTGAAAAAGACACAAAAAGTTCAGCAGTAGCCCTTGGCCATAGATGTAAAGAGCTTGTTGCTGCTGAGGCATACAAATTCTGCTGAATAGCAGCTCTTGACTAGAAAGATATCCTTCTCACAACACCAACCACTAAAGATGACCCACTACCTGGTAAAGACCAGAAGTTGATTTCCTGATGGTAACAGAAGTCTCCTGCACAACGCCATAGTGAAAAACCTCTATATTTGGAGTAGGTCAATACTCTTCTGCTACAAACTGTTCACTACTACATGGACTGGAGTTGTGGTACTTCAACAAAGATGGCTGCTAAAACTGGGTGGGGCATTTGTGTACCCCTCTAAATGCATCATGAAGACAGCAGATTTGGATATCCTTTGGTTTGTGGTCAGCTACGAGTTGACAGGGTCATTCTCAGATTGAGAATGATCAACACTTGGTTACTCACTTGGCAGATCAGGAAGAATGGTTAAAAACATAGATGCTAAAACTGTCCCATGGGTGTTGTTTATAATACATACAGCTCAATAATGTCTGGTAGTGCCTCAGTGCCGTGGTCGTTATGGTCTTTACCTGCCACCTCGGTGGCCACGAGTTAGATTCTTGGGCATTCCATTGAAGCATTAGAGATGTGTATTTCTGGTGATAGAAGTTCACTATCGACGTGGTTCAGAAGTCATGTAAAGCCGTTGGTCCCAGTGCTGAATAGCCACTGGTTCCATGCAATGTAAAAATACCATACAAACAAACAATAATGTCTGACACCAAACATGGTGAGCCCTAATGTTGTTTTTGTCCATAGTCCTCCATACATTAACTCAACAGACGAAGTGGGAAGCAGATGAATAAATACCACTTAACAGAATGGTATGGTTGGAGGAGGCACAGCACAGGAAGAGGGTGATAATGACAGAGTATTACCCTTGGAGGACACCAACAGACTACTGTCTTCCTCCTTGAATTGTATTTCTCCACTGGCAGGTGCCACTCAGCAGGTGACCAAGACACAAACTCCACAGGTAAGAGGCAGCAAACATTCCTGCACTGCATGATGAACATAAACAATGAGGGTTGGTACCACACGCAGACATGAGTCATTCCAGTCACGAGAAAAAGCCAAAATTGTTAACCTCGCAGGGAAATAGTAAATCAACTTCAACAGTAACCATAGTGGAGAGCGCACCTGATGTGTCTGTGCAGTCAGCCAGCAGAAGTCTACGTGATAAAGTCCAACTAAGTTGGTGAGTAGGTCCCCCACCCCTCACTTGTTTGCCACAAGTAGTTATCAACCTTGCTGCCAAGCCCTTTTACTGTCAATTTCCATTTCAGTGCTGAATGACCTCATGTCCCAGTGCTTGGTCTTTGGCCTAAATTCTATATTCAACTCAACTCATAGGTTGGTAATTTCACAGAAATGAAAAGTAGTTAACAATACCTATTGTGTGAAGCAAAAAGTGTATAAATAAAACAAAATTATCCATGTGTAGTCAGACAAAAGTAATTATACGGAGTCAAAGAAAATTGAAAAGCAAACTTCTAAAAATTTATGTTATTCATATTAAAATTCATCTGATAATTTGGGGGAGATGAGCATTTAGGTATTTTACTCTGATAAATTTATAAATATTGATTAACCACATTAAAATCTTATGGAAAGGAATACTTAAAACCTGGCACACCTTGGCTTTCTTACTGAATTGCTTTTAAAACTGCATATGAAGGTAAATTCATATACTTATAATAATTTAGCAATCACAGTATGTATATAAAAATGTCTCTGTAAAAAGTAAAGTACAAACACTACTTATCTGAGCATCTCAAATGTTTCCAATGTCTGAAAGGCACATTTTATACAGTACTATTTGAAAAATAACTAAGTACACATCCAACTTAACAAGGGAACCTAGAAATAATTGTTACAATTCAAAATAAATTAATACTTGTGATCTAATATAACCATACAAACATTTTATAAGGGATGGATGACTTATAAAATCCTTTCATAGTCATCTTCAACCTTAAACCCTAAAGCTTCCTGGAACAAATGCAGCAGCATGTCAACTTTTGAGTTTGATAACCTGAAGCTATCATATGGCATGCTGCCCGAATAAGTAAAAGCAGGCATTAGATATCTAATCATTGCAGAATAATAATGTCAAACACAAATACCTCCCAAGGACTTTTTTGTTTTGTTTTAATGAGTAAACTGACAGATAAACTATAGACATATAACTTAACATTCTAAAATTATGGTGGAGAATATGAAGGACTTGACAGCTCTCGAACTGATGCTAAAGGGTTGCTCTTTGGCACTTCAGGAAATTTAAGGCCTGGGGAAGAAATTTCATACAATTAATTTGTTTATCAATAACTGTGTAATAGTTGGTTTCTTTAGCAATCTGAGACAGGAAGACTTTCACATATTACTATATAACCTTGAGTAAAACTAAAAAATTAACAGCATTTGATAAACTGGTATAAAAACTTTCTATTATCTATGACTAGACTATAAAGGGGATGGGAAAAGGTAGGAAGGATGTGAAATGGTAAATATCCAAGATAAAAATCACAAATATTATTGAAGTTGAAAAAAATATCAATGAGAAAAAACTTTGAGAATGTACATATGAAGAGAATATACATGAATCTAAGGATGTTCTACAGAAGAGAAACTGAGAATTTAATACATGAAAAAATCTGGGGCGCTTCAAGTAAACAAAGTTAAGGCTCAAATTAGAAAAAAACAATTTTTGTTGTTGTTGTTGAAAACAGCTGGTGAACAGTCAATGGAGAGTTGACCATAATTTCAGATGAGAACTGGGCAACTGAATAAAGAATACAATAAGTAGTACTATAAAAGAAAGAGGAAACACACTCCAGTTTATAAAATGGATATGTAAGACTGCTATAAAAGTATGGCAGAAGTTGCTGGAGTAAATCCTTTTATTGTTTATCACAGTAATGGCAGTAGTTTTAGGCTCTGCAAGAGAAAAACAACTGACAGCTGTTAATAGAGATGACTTGGTTTTAACAGTAAAATGAAAGGATGCGGTCTTAAAAATTTGTAAAAGATTTACAGAGGAATTACAAGATAGCTAGAAATCAATATAGGCAAAGAAAAGACTAGTACTACTGTGATTGAAAAGAAAGCAAGGTAGAAAATGCTGTCAGGCAAGTAGCAATGAGATGCTATGGCCAAAGTATAGAGGGTAAAAGCAAATTTTATATGGAATGGGGGATTCTTGATGTCATAAGTTATAGGGAGTTTTATAGGGACATAAATGATGGAAAATGTTGGAAGCTCACAGACAAAGTACGTATATGGATGAAAACTTTGATGAGATGAATATTCAGGAAGAGAGAGTACAAGAAAGAAGAGTTGCAAAATCTACTCAAACATTTAACACTAGAAAAGAAAAAACAATGTAAAACTGTCCATGATGAAAGATCTCCTGGACTGGCAGTTTACAAATGGTACTAAACCTAAAAGGTCAGCCAAACTTACCTTGCATGTGGTTTGCTAGATTTGTGTCAATACTAGATAAATCTTGGTCTTCTGTAACAAGTTGATCTAATTCTTCTTCAAGTGTATCATCATCTACATCAGTAACCTGTGAGCTCACTCCCGAAGCAAGAAGTGAACTTATGTCCTGACATTCCTCTAACACCTGTTTAAATGCAAAGGACAAAGTAATATCACATCATGGTAAGAGTATACTGTGGAAAGTATGATACTTGTGTAAGGTATAACTAGTCATAACTGAAAGGAAAAGGAACAAGCAAAGGAAATTCCAGAAATAAATACAATTACTGTACACAAGATAAAACTTATCAGGAAGTCCACTTAAACTTTGATGCCACTATTTCACCAATTAAAAAAAAGAAAAGAATAAAGCACATAAAAATTATCGCACGCTGCAGTGTACAATAAATTTAGATTAACTGTATCTCCTGCAGTTTAATGGAACTAACTTCTCAGTCTGAATGAAATGTCTCATGAAAACAAAATCATAAAAAATAAACAAACTTCAGAGGAAATTTAGTAAACATATTAGTCTACTTAAATCATTAAACATATAATGTAAAAGTATAATTTTTCATTTTAAAAATATATTCATACAAAACATAGCATTCACTTCACAGGTCTACATAAATGCATTTGATCTGTATCCAAACAAAACTAATCAAATTAGCACTACTGTAGTCCAACTCTCATACCTGCTGTAACTCATCCATAGTGGTTGCAGCAGCATCAGCAGAACTATCACCAGCAATGGAAGACCGAATTGCCTCTACACCACTGCGGAATGCCCCAAGCACTTGCCTTTGAAAATTAAGATTTGGAGCAAATTAAACCCACTTCTGCTACATATTTTACCCAATACCAGCTACACAAAACAAAAACTTTTAAAAAAGCTTGTTTAATAAATACAAACCTCTTATTTTACTTAAGCTGACTGAGTTATTCCTTAAATCCAAGTAAAAGATCATGATTTACTGTTTCAAGATAATATTGCTTACATTACACTAACAAGCTTTTAATTGTATGACTGAATCAGAAAATTATGGAGCATGATGGATATATGAATAAAGACAAAATCTAAGCTTTTAATTACTGAACACAGAACCATTCAAAACTGAGTTTCCATGAAAATGCGCAAAGTTTTTACAGTGTATTCATTGTAAGTTGCTACTCAGGTGGGAGACTACATAATGGGTTTTCAGTATCCTTCAATAAAATCTAAAAATTTGGTAATACATTGCACTTTTTAAAGATCAATTATATCTCTTGATATATTAAATATACCAGGTTCCATTTGCACACAGTAATAACACAAAATATACCTAGGAAAGTGTTTGCAATGTTATACTAACCATAAACAAAAAGTAGCCATTTTATATTTCAATAAAGGCTAAACAAGTACGTACAGCAAATGTGCAAGAAGTGTGGATAAAGCAGGAACTTTCAAGAACTTTTTTGAAATAAGTAACATGACTATGATAAAATGTACTGAAAGCTACTAAGGGTACTGTCAACTTACACCCTCAGCAAAAGATATCTTTCTGATACTATACAAGCAGAGTTGAATACATATAGTACGTATATATACAATGGTCCTTGATTTACAAAGAATTCGCTTAAAGTAAAATTATACACACAAGACTGGAAAATAACTGAAAAAATATACATGAAGTTAAAAAATGATATTGTTATGATACAATAAAGTTTTATACATACTTACCTGGCAGATATATACTTAGCTATTAGACTCCGTCGCCCGACAGAAATTCGAATTTCGCGCACACGCTACCGGTAGGTCAGGTGATCTACCGCCCTGCCGCTGGGTGGCAGGAATAGGAACCATTCCCGTTTTCTATCAGATTTTCTCTCTACCGCCTGTCTCCTGAGGGGAGGTAGGGTGGGCAATTAATTGTATATATCTGCCAGGTAAGTATGTATAAAACTTTATTGTATCATAATAATATAATTTTTATACATTCAACTTACCTGTCAGATATATACTTAGCTGATTCACACCATTGGAGGAGGGTAAAAGACAGCTAATTACTGATTTAGACAGGAATCACAACATATATTGTAGGTAATAAATAAATAAAACCTTGGTTCCTACCTGATTAGACTGAAGACTTCATGGTTACTATCCAGGAGTCTGCTTAGTCTCAAGAGCCTCAGCGAGATATTGATCTATGGCTAAGAGTTCTTGTGGGTCTGCCAAAGGGGTCTTATCCGCTTACTCGGCAGAGCCTGGAAGGACCATGTCAATGGGTGCTGATCCACTTACTTGACAAGAACCTTATTCAAGGAGAACAACACCGATCCCGATCACCTTAACCTAACACCCGTGTTAGTTCTAAGATTGCAATGAGTTATCCCCGAACTCCTTGCAAACAACCAAAAACTCAAACCACAAACATACATATCACGTAAAAGTGCAAAAAGATAAAAAAAAAAAAAAAAAAAATTTTTTTACAACCCAGCTTGTAAGATGCATTCCCAGTTCCTTACTGACAAAAGCAACGGCCGCCTGTGCGACATCAAGCACTCCTCCCAGTAGAAAACCAAGAACCCATCTCAAAAGGAAGGTCAACGTACAAATAAATAAACAAAATATGTAAAATTTTAAGGATCGGTATGTGTTCCAAGCCCCAGCACTGTATCAGCTGATACAAAAGGACCTAGAGAGAAGCACTTCTCATAGGTAACTTTGACATCTTTAAGGTAATGAGATGCGAAGACTGAATTACACCTCCAGTAAGTCGCATCTAAAACGTCTTTCAAAGACATGTTTTTATGAAATGCTAAAGATGTGGCTACAGCTCTTACCTCATGAGCCTTCACTCGAATAGTTCTTAATGAGTCATCAGTGCATTTGTCATGAGCTTCAGTAATAATGCTCCTGACAAAAAATGCGTTACATGGTCTCTTTGGATCCCGTACAGCGCACCATAGACTTTGTTTACATCCTCCTAGTTCATTCTTCTTCTTGAGATAGAACTTAAGAGCTCTTACCGGACATAAAGATCTTTCAATTTCCTCCCCCACCAAGTTCGAAAGACCCTTCACTTCAAAACTCCTGGGCCAGGGTTTTGAAGGATTTTCGTTCTTGGCCAGAAACAGAGTCTGGAAAGAACAAATAGCTGTATCTTTCTTAAATCCCACACGAGAATCAAGAGCGTGGATTTCACTTGTTCTTTTAGCTGTCGCTAAGGATAACAAGAAAATACATTTTCTCGTCAAATCCCTAAACGAGGCCAGGTGAGGAGGTTCAAATGTTTCTGATGAAAGGAATTTAAGCACCACATCCAGATTCCAGCTCGGAGTATGAGGAGATATGGATTTAGAGGTCTCGAACAATCTTATTAGGTCGTGAAGGTCCTTGTCTTCTGCTAAATTTAGGCCTCTGTTCCTAAAAACCGCAGAGAGCATACTTCGGTAGCCTTTAATAGTAGAAACCGATAACTGGGATTCCTCTCTAAGGAATATCAGAAAATCGGCAACGTTGGTCACAGAGGTATCGGAGGAGGACAGCTTCTTCTTCTTACACCATCTTCTGAAAACATCCCACTTTGATTGATAGACCCGAATAGTTGAAGATCTTCGGGCTCTAGCGATCGCTTTCAAAGCTTTGCTTGAAAAGCCTCTCGCTCTGACAAGTCTTTCGATAGTCGAAAGGCAGTCAGAGCGAGAGCGGGAGGTTTTGATGATACCTCTCGAAGTGGGGTTGTTTGAGAAGATCTATCCTGTTTGGAAGAGATCTTGGGAAGTCCACTGTCCATTCCTGTACCTCTGTGAACCAATCTTGAGAGGGCCAAAAAGGGGCGATGAGTGTTAGTCTCGTCCCTTTTGACACCACAAACTTTTTTAGTACTACTCCTATCAGTTTGAAAGGGGGGAAGCCGTAGGCATCTAGGCCTGACCAATTCAACAGCATGGCATCCACCGCTATCGCTCTCGGATCTTCCACCGAGGAGCAGAAGTTCTCTATCCTCCTGGATAGGAAGGTTGTGAACAGGTCTATCTGTGGCCTGCCCCACAGGGACCACAGGCTCTGACACACTTGATCGTGGAGAGTCCACTCTGTGGGGAGAACTTGGTTTGTCTTGCTGAGTCTGTCCGCCCTCACATTTTTCTCTCCTTTTACGAATCTCGTAAGGAGGACAATGTTTTTCTCTTTTGTCCAAGACAACAGATCTCTCGTTATCTCGTAAAGGGAAAACGAGTGAGTCCCACCCTGTTTCTGATATAGGCCAACGCCGTGGTATTGTCTGCGTTGACCTGTAACACCTGATCTTTGACCTCAGGTTCGAAGAACTTTAGAGCTAGGAAAACTGCGTACAGTTCCTTGGCGTTTATATGCCAGGCTTCCTGTTCCTTCTGGCTGACACTTCTCTTGCTCCAAGAGTCGCTCCCCATCCCTTCTCTGATGCGTCTGAGAATAAGATTAGGTCTGGGTTCTGAACCTCTATAGAGGCATGCCCTCGTTCTTTTCCAGAGGTATCAGCCACCACTTTAGGTGATTCTTCACCTCTAAGGGAATCGAGAAAGTGTGTTAGATGCCCTTCCTTCCAATTCCACGTTCTTCTTAAGAAGAATTGAAGAGGGCGTAGGTGGAGTCTTCCTAGGGAAATGAACTGTTCTAGGGAGGAAAGAGTCCCCAGAAGGCTTAACCATTCCCTCGCTGAACTTCGTTCTTTCCCTAGGAAGTTTGAGACTTTCTGTAAGCCCTGAACGAGTCTTTCCTGGGAAGGAAAAGCCCGAAAACCCCGAGAATCCATCCGAATCCCCAGATAAACTAAGTTCTGGCTGGGGATCATCTGCGATTTCTCGAGGTTCACGAGTAATCCTAAAGATTGCGTAGGTTCAATGTAGTTTGCAGGTCCTCCAAACATTGTTTCTCCGACTGGGCTCGGATTAGCCAATCGTCGAGATACAGAGAGATGTTTATCCCTTTCAGATGAAGCCATCTGGCCACATTCCTCATCAGGTACGTAAATACCTGAGGAGCCGTGCAGAGGCTGAAGCACAAGGCCCTGAACTGAAAGATCTTTCCTTGTGTGTGTCATAAATCTGAGATACTTCCTCGACGATGGGTGAATCGGAACATGAAAGTAAGCATCCTGAAGGTCCAGAGAGACCATCCAATCTCCCGGACGCAGGGCTGAAAGAACCGAAGCTGAAGTCTCCATGGAGAATTTCTTCTTCTCCACATATCGGTTCAGAATGCTTACGTCTAGGACAGGTCTCCATCCCCCTGAAGCCTTCGGGACTAAGAAAAGGCGGTTGTAAAACCCCGGGGAGTGCGGATCCTGCACTACTTCTATTACTTCCTTGTTCCTCATCGTTACCACCATCTGAAGAAGCGTCTCCCTCAGAACAGGGTCCTTGTACTTCGCCGACAGTTCCTTCGGAGATATTGACAAAGGTGGTCTGTCTAGGAAGGGAATGATGTATCCCTTCTCCAGAACAGACACAGTCCAGGGATCGGCTTCCCTCATGGACCAGGCTTCTACAAAGTTTCGAAGCCTGGCACCTACAGGTGTTTGGAGGACGTAGTTGCTACTTTGACTTTTTAAACGATCGGAAGGAAGACCTTCCTCGTTTATCAAAAGCCTTTCTTTTCGTTGGGGGTCGAGTTGAGGCGCTTCCACGAAAGGGCACAATCGGAGTACGAGTTGTTTTCTTGACAATAGGTACTGCCGGTCTAGTCTTCTTGGTAGATTGTACCAAAAGATCCTGCGTTGCCTTCTCAGATAGTGACCATGAGATGTCCTTCACTAACTGAGAAGGAAACAGGTGATCCGACAGAGGGGCGTACAGTAGAGCAGACCTCTGGGAAGGAGAAACCGCTTTGGTTAGAAAAGATCCAAACAGAGATCTCTTTTTCACTACTCCTGACCCGAAAAGAGATGCCAGTTCTCCCGAGCCATCCTGTACAGCCTTATCCATGCACGACAAGATACTGTGCAACACTTCGGGATCAAGAAAGTCTGGATCTCGGGTCTTTTTAGCCAGCACCCCAAGGGACCAATCCAGGAAATTGAAGACTTCCAAGACGTGGAAAAGTCCCTTTAGGTGCTGATCTAACTCGGACATGCTCCAAGATGCCTTCGCCGAGTTAAGGGAGTGTCTTCTTGAAGACTCTACAAGGCTTGAAAAATCCGATTCAGCAGAAGAAGGAAGCATCAGGCCCATAGCTTCTTCCGTTCTGTACCAGATGCCTCTCCTACCTGCAAGTTTGGAGGGAGGAGAGCAATATACCATTCTTAAGGACTCTTTCTTAGGGACCATCCAAGCATCCAGGGACTGAAGACCCTTCTTCATGGATATTGCAGGCTTCATTTTCAAACACGAAGAGGACTTCGGCGTCTTTGTACTAGAAAAGAGTGATCTAGGAGAAGGAGGAGCTGCAGGGCTTAACGAATCTCCGAACTCTTGTAGGAGAAGCGAAGCTAAAACCTTATAGTTGGAAAGGCCTTCGCTGGTAGAAACCTCTTCCTCGGACACATCTTCTAGTTCCAGATTAGTAGGGGAACGAGTTCTTTTGGAAGACTCTCTATCCGGGGATCTTGTTTCCCTGGGAGAAATACTCCTGGTCGGAGATGGACTGCCAGACCTAGAAGTTTTCTTCCCTTGCACTTCCACTGAGTACTTCTGAGAGGTAGAAGTGGATACTGTCACTTTCGAAGGTCCAACCACTTTATCTGGAGTTCGAATTACTCTAAGAGCCTTAAGCTTAGAAGGAGATCTACTTCCAAAAGAATCACTGCTGGAAGAAGTTCTGCGCCTGACCGGCGCCTCGCGCCTGGTTGGCGCCTGGCTGACGCTTCTTGTACAGATAGAGCCTCACTCCTGGCTGGCTCCTCGCGCCTGGCTGGCGCCTCGCTGAATTGTTCTTGTCTTGTAGAAACTTCTCTCTCCTCTGGAGTCTCGCGCCTGGCTGGCGCCTCGCGCCTGACTGGAGAATGAATCTTGGCAGGTTTATGAAAGACTGACGAGTCCGATGAATCGTTGTCCGATGAAGATAATTCTTTCGGACGAACCTGACCTAAGGAAGGTCTAGACTTCTTAAAAGGAAGATAAGAATCCTTCCTTCTTGGAGGATCTCTAAAGAGAACTCCCACGAGAGAAGCGATTGAACCCTGCATATTTCTTAGGATTCTCGTAGTTTCTCTATTAGTGTCCAAATGAGGGGAAGGAGAACGGTCCTTCTCAGGTTCCCACGAATTTGCAGGAGAAAGCAACAAACTTTTAGCCTTCTTACTTCCCGATGGCAAATCTTCCGGAAAAGGCTCAGGACTTGAGTTTAAACAAGATTCATTCCAGCTCCTTTTCAGGGGGCGGGAAAGATCCGCTGATCTCCAACCTCTCTTTTCCTATAGCGTTCTCTGGCAGTCTGAGGTGTTACAGAACCTGCCGAAGGGACATCTGACTGGTGGAGATCCTCCACAACCTCTGTACGGCTTTTGACATTCCTTCTCCTCTGGGCTTGGGAGCTTGAAAGAGGTCTAGGCCTGGGAGTGTTGTGGAGCTGATCAGACGCCCTCTCCACTACACTGGGGACACTTATGTCACTTTCCACTGCACTGTTTATCTCACTATGCTTACCTTCTATAGCTGCCATTTTAAGTTCCATTTTCTTAAGGGCGGCCTTGAGATTTGCAATTTCCGATGTAGAATCCGTCGGATCTACAACAGGAGCAGATACTACGACATTAGAAGGAGCATTAATCAAAGGAGAAGAGGGTACAAAATTACTAACTACATCGCTAGATAAAGAGCTAGGCATGGTTTTGGAAGAAGCCTTCCTCACCCTGTCTCTTTCTAACTTCTTCAAATAAGAAGTTAGAGACTTCTATCCTTCAGCACTCAAACCCTCGCATTCATGACAAGTGTTATTATAAGAGCATTCATACTTTCTACAATTTTTACAAACAGAGTCAGACATCATGTTGAAAAATCCAAATCAAATCCAATAAACGGTCCACAATAGCGTATGCCAATACAATCGATCCAAATACGTCACCAAAAAGTCCAAACGAAGATCAATTGCGATGCAGAAAACGAAATCCAGCCGGAGGAAAACTAACAACGTTGTTGCTAGTAGCGCTGACAGAGAAAATCTGATAGAAAACGGGAATGGTTCCTATTCCTGCCACCCAGCAGCAGGGCGGTAGATCACCTGACCTACCAGTAGCGTGTGCGCGAAATTCGAATTTCTGTCGGGCGACGGAGTCTAATAGCTAAGTATATATCTGACAGGTAAGTTGAATGTATAAAAATGCAAAACTTGAATTTGTTGTGTGACAAGCAAGCACTCCAAATACATAAATCACATACAAAAAACATTT